>NC_091282.1:22362572-22662572 GCF_032444005.1 Ranitomeya imitator
ACACTGCACATCACTGGGTGTTAAGGGGTTAATAGATGTAATATATTCACAGATTATACACTACCAAAAATCTGTTTATTGGTATTCATTAAAAACATAAATTCTACAATAAATAAATACACCCAAAATAAGAGAACTCAAAAAGTGATAGAATGGGAAAAACAGCAAAGCGCCAAATACAGAGAGATCACACTATGTCACCTACTCTTGTTCCTACCTGTCCGCAGACGGCTCTCGTAAAACGCAATTGGCGCCACCGCTCCTTGTCGACTTGCCATGGTCACCGCCACCGCCTCCTCGGCCTCTCCCTGTCAGATGCAAGATGCAGACTTCCCTTAGCAGCCTCTCGTCACTCCCGTAAGCAGCCTCCCCCTGACAGGCGCAGAATTCCCTCAGCAGCCTCCCCCCTCCTCACCTCCCTACAGCGGCCTCCCCTCTCCTCAGCGGCCTCCCCTCTCCTCAGCGGCCTCCCTTCACCGGCCTCCCCTCTCCTCAGCGGCCTCCCCTCTCCTCACCTCAGCGGCCTCACCTCACAGGCCTCCCCTCTCCTCAGCAGCCTCCCCTCACCTAACCGGCCTCCCCTCTCCTCCCCTCAGCAGCCTCCCCTCTCCTCAGCGGCCTCACCTCAGCGGTCTCCCTTCTCCTCTCCTCAGCGGCCTCTCCTCAGCGGCCTCCCCTCTCCTCTACTCAGCGGCCTCCCCTCTCCTCAGCGGCCTCCCCTCTCCTCAGCGGCCTCCCCTCTCCTCTACTCAGCGGCCTCCCCTCTCCTCTCCTTAGCGGCCTCCCCTCTCCTCAGCGGCCTCACCTCTCCTCACCTCAGCGGCCTCCCCTCTCCTCACCTCAGCGGCCTCCCCTCTCCTCACCTCAGCGGCCTCCCCCCTCCTCACCGGCCTCCCCTCTCCTCAGCGGCCTCCCCTCTCCTCAGCGGCCTCCCCTCTCCTCAGCGGCCTCCCCTCTCCTCAGCGGCCTCCCCTCTCCTCAGCGGCCTCCCCTCCCCTCAGCGGCCTCCCCCCTCCTCACCTCAGCGGCCTCTCCTCTCCTCACCTCAGCGGCCTCCCCTCTCCTCTCCTGCCTCCCCTCTCCTCAGCGGCCTCCCCTCTCCTCAGCGGCCTCCCCTCTCCTCAGCGGCCTCCCCTCTCCTCTCCTCAGCGGCCTCCCCTCCCCTCTCCTCTCCTGCCTCCCCTCCCCTCTCCTCTCCTGCCTCCCCTCCCCTCTCCTCAGCGGCCTCCCCTCCCCTCTCCTCTCCTGCCTCCCCTCTCCTCTCCTGCCTCCCCTCTCCTCTCCTCAGCGGCCTCCCCTCTCCTCACCTCAGCGGCCTCCCCTCTCCTCACCTCAGCGGCCTCCCCTCCCCTCTCCTCACCTCAGCGGCCTCACCTCACAGGCCTCCCCTCTCCTCAGCAGCCTCCCCTCACCTAACCGGCCTCCCCTCTCCTCCCCTCAGCAGCCTCCCCTCTCCTCAGCGGCCTCACCTCAGCGGTCTCCCTTCTCCTCTCCTCAGCGGCCTCTCCTCAGCGGCCTCCCCTCTCCTCTACTCAGCGGCCTCCCCTCTCCTCTACTCAGCGGCCTCCCCTCTCCTCAGCGGCCTCCCCTCTCCTCTACTCAGCGGCCTCCCCTCTCCTCTCCTCAGTGGCCTCCCCTCTCCTCAGCGGCCTCACCTCTCCTCACCTCAGCGGCCTCCCCTCTCCTCACCTCAGCGGCCTCCCCCCTCCTCACCGGCCTCCCCTCTCCTCAGCGGCCTCCCCTCTCCTCAGCGGCCTCCCCTCTCCTCAGCGGCCTCCCCTCTCCTCAGCGGCCTCCCCTCAGCGGCCTCCCCTCCCCTCAGCGGCCTCCCCCCTCCTCACCTCAGCGGCCTCTCCTCTCCTCACCTCAGCGGCCTCCCCTCTCCTCTCCTGCCTCCCCTCTCCTCAGCGGCCTCCCCTCTCCTCTCCTGCCTCCCCTCCCCTCTCCTCTCCGGCCTCCCCTCCCCTCTCCTCTCCGGCCTCCCCTCTCCTCTCCTCAGCGGCCTCCCCTCTCCTCAGCGGCCTCCCCTCTCCTCAGCGGCCTCCCCTCTCCTCAGCGGCCTCCCCTCTCCTCAGCGGCCTCCCCTCTCCTCAGCGGCCTCCCCTCCCCTCTCCTCTCCTGCCTCCCCTCTCCTCTCCTCAGCGGCCTCCCCTCTCCTCACCTCAGCGGCCTCCCCTCTCCTCACCTCAGCGGCCTCCCCTCCCCTCTCCTCAGCGGCCTCCCCTCCCCTCTCCTCAGCGGCCTCCCCTCCCCTCTCCTCAGCGGCCTCCCCTCAGCGGCCTCCCCTCTCCTCTCCTCAGCGGCCTCTCCTCACCTCAGCGGCCTCCCCTCTCCTCAGCGGCCTCCCCTCTCCTCAGCGGCCTCCCCTCTCCTCTCCTCAGCGGCCTCCCCTCTCCTCAGCGGCCTCCCCTCTCCTCAGCGGCCTCCCCTCTCCTCAGCGGCCTCCCCTCTCCTCAGCGGCCTCCCCTCTCCTCTCCTCAGCAGCCTCCCCTCTCCTCTCCTCAGCGGCCTCCCCTCTCCTCAGCGGCCTCCCCTCTCCTCAGCGGCCTCCCCTCCCCTCTCCTCAGCGGCCTCCCCTCCCCTCTCCTCAGCGGCCTCCCCTCCCCTCTCCTCAGCGGCCTCCCCTCTCCTCTCCTCAGCGGCCTCCCCTCTCCTCTCCTCAGCAGCCTCCCCTCTCCTCTCCTCAGCGGCCTCCCCTCTCCTCAGCGGCCTCCCCTCTCCTCAGCGGCCTCCCCTCTCCTCTCCTCAGCGGCCTCCCCTCTCCTCTCCTCAGCGGCCTCCCCTCCCCTCAGCGGCCTCCCCTCTCCTCTCCTCAGCGGCCTCCCCTCTCCTCTCCTCAGCGGCCTCTCCTCACCTCAGCGGCCTCCCCTCTCCTCTCCTCAGCGGCCTCCCCTCTCCTCAGCGGCCTCCCCTCTCCTCAGCGGCCTCTCCTCACCTCAGCGGCCTCCCCTCTCCTCACCTGCCTGCTGACGACGCCGCCGACGACGACGCCGACGACGCCGACGACGACGACGACGACGACGACGACGACGACGACGACGACGACGACGACTCCTCCGGCGTCTCCCGTCTCCCACACACGTGACATGCTGCTGATGCTGCTTTTCTGCTCCAGCATGAAGAAGAGCGCGCAGGGAGTCACATGACCGGCACCAGGACCATGATGCACTTGGGCTGCTGCTGCTTAAAGGTACAGCACCGATATCTGGCCGCAGAGCTCAGGCTAAATCCGAGTCGGCAGAAGGACCGGGTCCATTTGGCCAATAATAATTATAGTATTTTCCCCTTCACAACGCATGATGCAGTTACGTCATATATCATAGAAATATCAGAAAAAAAATATCACTTTTGCTCCATTAAAAAATAAAATAAAATTTGGAATTGCCGCGTTCAGAAAGTTCTGACCAATGAAAATGTAAAATAATCTGATCGGTAAACGGCATAACGAGAAAAAAACTCGAAACGCCATAATTACGGGGTTTTTTTGTCGCCACAACATTGCAATAAAATGAAATAAGAGGTGATCGAAACATGGTATCCGCGCCAAGATGGCCTCAATAAGAACGTCCCGCCAAAACAAAAAAATACCAACGGCGATGAGGATGGAAAAATAAATAAGTTATGGGAAGGAAAATTAAAAAAAAAAATCGCCCGAGGGTTAAAACCCTCCTAGGTGCATGAATGGAAAAATCTGTGGTTGTTTCATCTACAAAAATCATCACCAGTAAATAAAACGGGACGCGGATGAGATTGGCGCAGAATATGGTACACACTGGGATTAAGGGGAAAATTCTTGTGTATAATCGTCACATATAAATAAATGTGTGATCAGATGTCAGATCTAGTCTGCGGCTCAATATTACTGCAAAAAATCACATGACAGGATTCATATCTATCTATCTACTATATAATTGTCTAAGGGTCGCTTCCGTCTGTCTGTCTGTCACGGTTATTCATTCGCTGATTGGTCTCGCCAGCTGCCTGTCATGGCTGCCGCGACCAATCAGCAACAGCCACAGTCCGGGAGAAAATGGCCGCAGTCAGTGCCCGGCGTCGGCATACTCCCCTCCGGTCACCGCTCACACAGGGTTAATGGCAGCGTTGACCGCGGTGTAACGCACCCGGTTAACGCTGCTATTAACCCTGTGTGACCACCTTTTTTTTTTTTTTTTTATACTATTCATGCTGCCTATGCAGCAAATCATCACGCGAGACCGCAATGCAATCTTCAGACCAGAGCGCACGACAAGCATCGGGAACCGGCCGCGTCGATCCGCAGGCTCCAGGAAGCGAGTATGTAACTATTTTTTTTAATAGCGATATGGTGCATACTACGTGGCTGGGCAATATACTACGTGACTGTGCAATATACTACGTGACTGGGCAATATACTACGTGGCTGGGCAATATACTACGTGGCTGGGCAATATACTACGTGGCTGGGCAATATACTACGTGGCTGGGCAATATACTACGTGGCTGGGCAATATACTACGTGACTGTGCAATATACTACGTGACTGGGCAATATACTACGTGGCTGGGCAATATACTACGTGGCTGGGCAATATACTACGTGGCTGGACAATATACTACGTGACTGGGCAATATACTACGTGACTGGGCAATATACTACGTGACTGGACAATATACTACGTGACTGGGCAATATACTACGTGGCTGGGCAATATACTACGAGGCTGGGCAATATACTACGTCACTGGGCAATATACTACGTGACTGGGCAATATACTACGTGACTGGGCAATATACTACGTGACTGGGCAATATACTACGTCACTGGGCAATATACTACGTGACTGGACAATATACTACGTGACTGGGCAATATACTACGTGACTGGGCAATATACTACGTGGCTGGGCAATATACTACGTCACTGGGCAATATACTACGTGACTGGGCAATATACTACGTGACTGGGCAATATACTACGTAGCTGGGCAATATACTACGTGGCTAGGCAATATACTACGTCACTGGGCAATATACTACGTGACTGGGCAATATACTACGTGACTGGGCAATATACTACGTGACTGGGCAATATACTACGTGACTGGGCAATACACTACATAGCTGGGCAATATACTACGTGACTGGGCAATATACTACGTGACTGGGCAATATACTACGTGGCTGGGCAATATACTACGTCACTGGGCAATATACTACGTGACTGGGCAATATACTACGTGACTGGGCAATATACTACATAGCTGGGCAATATACTACGTGACTGGGCAATATACTACATAGCTGGGCAATATACTACGTGACTGGGCAATATACTACATAGCTGGGCAATATACTACGTGGCTGGGCAATATACTACGTGGCTGGGCAATATACTACATAGCTGGGCAATATACTACGTGACTGGGCAATATACTACATAGCTGGGCAATATACTACGTGGCTGGGCAATATACTATGTGGCTGGGCAATATACTACGTGGCTGGGCAATAAACTACGTGGCTGGGCAATATACTACGTGGCTGGACAATATACTACATAGCTGGGCAATATACTACGTGACTGGGCAATATACTACATAGCTGGGCAATATACTACGGGGCTGGGCAATATACTACATAGCTGGGCAATATACTACGTGGCTGGGCAATATACTACGTAGCTGGGCAATATACTACGGGGCTGGGCAATATACTACGTGGCTGGGCAATATACTACGTGACTGGGCAATATACTACATAGCTGGGCAATATACTACATAGCTGGGCAATATACTACGTGACTGGGCAATATACTACGTGGCTGGGCAATATACTACGTGACTGGACAATATACTACGTGACTGGACAATATACTACGTGACTGGACAATATACTACGTGGCTGGGCAATATACTACGTGACTGGACAATATACTACGTGACTTGACAATATACTACATGGCTGGGCAATATACTACGTGACTGTGCAATATAATATGTGGCTGGGCAATATACTACGTGACTGGACAATATACTACGTGGCTGGACAATATACTACGTGGCTGTGCAATATACTACGTGACTGGGCAATATACTACGTGACTGGGCAATATACTACGTGACTGGACAATATACTACGTGACTGGACAATATACTACGTGGCTGGGCAATATACTACGTGACTGGACAATATACTACGTGACTGGGCAATATACTACGTGACTGGGCAATATACTACGTGACTGTGCAATATAATATGTGGCTGGGCAATATACTACGTGACTAGACAATATACTACGTGGCTGGACAATATACTACGTGGCTGGGCAATAAACTACGTGACTGGGCAATATACTACGTGACTGGGCAATATACTACGTGACTGGACAATATACTACGTGGCTGGGCAATATACTACGTGACTGTGCAATATAATATGTGGCTGGGCAATATACTACGTGGCTGGGCAATATACTACGTGACTGGACAATATACTACGTGGCTGGACAATATACTACGTGGCTGTGCAATATACTACGTGACTGGGCAATATAATATGTGGCTGGGCAATATACTACGTGACTGGACAATATACTACGTGGCTGGACAATATACTACATAGCTGGGCAATATACTACGTGGCTGGGCAATATACTACGTGGCTGGACAATATACTACATAGCTGGGCAATATACTACATAGCTGGGCAATATACTACGTGGCTGGGCAATATACTACGTCACTGGGCAATATACTACGTGACTAGGCAATATACTACGTGACTGGACAATATACTACGTGGCTGGACAATATACTACATAGCTGGGCAATATACTACGTGGCTGGACAATATACTACATAGCTGGGCAATATACTACATAGCTGGGCAATATACTACGTGGCTGGGCAATATACTACGTGACTGGGCAATATACTACGTGACTGGGCAATATACTACGTGGCTGGGCAATATACTACGTGACTGGGCAATATACTACGTGGCTGGCCAATATACTACGTGACTGGCCAATATACTACGTGACTGGGCAATATACTACGTGACTGGGCAATATACTACGTGGCTGGGCAATATACTACGTGGCTGGGCAATATACTACGTGACTAGGCAATATACTACGTGGCTGGGCAATATACTACGTGACTAGCCAATATACTACGTGACTGGGCAATATACTACGTGACTGGGCAATATACTACGTGGCTGGGCAATATACTACGTAGCTGGGCAATATACTACGTGACTAGGCAATATACTACGTGGCTGGGCAATTGTTATGTATGCTAATGACA
Source organism: Ranitomeya imitator (assembly GCF_032444005.1). Classification (NCBI taxonomy): domain Eukaryota; kingdom Metazoa; phylum Chordata; class Amphibia; order Anura; family Dendrobatidae; genus Ranitomeya; species Ranitomeya imitator. The sequence goes on from NC_091282.1 coordinate 22,369,861, forward strand.
GGTGTTATGAAGGCAATCCAGAAACACAGTGTGCTTAGCGATCAGAGCGCACACAGTGATCTGACAAATACCCAAAAATACAAGAACGAGATCTGAGACGTGGAAACTCTGTAGACTGCACACCTGATCCTATCCTAAACACAACTAAAAGCGGCTGTGGATTGCGCCTAACAACTACCTAGGCAACTCGGCACAGCCTAAGAAACTAGCTAGCCTGAAGATAGAAAAATAGGCCTGACTTGCCCCAGAGAAATTCCCCAAAGGAAAAGGCAGCCCCCCACATATAATGACTGTGAGTAAGATGAAAAGACAAAACGTAGGGATGAAATAGATTCAGCAAAGTGGGGCCCGATATTCTAGGACAGAGCGAGGACAGTAAAGCGAACTTTGCAGTCTACAAAAAACCCTAAAGCAAAACCACGCAAAGGGGGCAAAAAAAAACCCACCGTGCCGAACTAACGGCACGGCGGTACACCCTTTGCGTCTCAGAGCTTCCAGCAAAACAAAAGACAAGCTGGACAGAAAAAAAGCAACAAAAAAGCAAAAGGCACTTAGCTATACAGAGCAGCAGGTCACAGGAACAATCAGGAGAAGCTCAGATCCAACACTGAAACATAGACAAGGAGCAAGGATAGCAGCATCAGGCGGAGTTAAGTAATGAAGCAGTTAACGAGCTTACCAGAACACCTGAGGGAGGAAGCTCAGAAGCTGCAGTACCACTTGTGACCACAGGAGTGAATTCAGCCACAGAATTCACAACAGTACCCCCCCCTTGAGGAGGGGTCACCGAACCCTCACCAGAGCCCCCAGGCCGACCAGGATGAGCCGCATGAAAGGCACAAACAAGATCGGAAGCATGAACATCAGAGGCAAAAACCCAGGAATTATCTTCCTGAGCATAACCCTTCCATTTAACCAGATACTGGAGTTTCCGTCTAGAAACACGAGAATCCAAAATCTTCTCCACAATATACTCCAATTCCCCCTCCACCAAAACCGGGGCAGGAGGCTCAACAGATGGAACCATAGGTGCCACGTATCTCCGCAACAACGACCTATGGAATACATTATGTATGGAAAAGGAGTCTGGGAGGGTCAAACGAAAAGACACAGGATTGAGAACCTCAGAAATCCTATATGGACCAAAAAAACGAGGTTTAAATTTAGGAGAGGAAACCTTCATAGGAATATGACGAGAAGATAACCAAACCAGATCCCCAACACGAAGTCGGGGACCCACACGGCGTCTGCGATTAGCGAAAAGTTGAGCTTTCTCCTGGGACAAGATCAAATTGTCCACTACCTGAGTCCAGATCTGCTGCAACCTATCCACCACAGAATCCACACCAGGACAGTCCGAAGACTCAACCTGTCCTGAAGAGAAACGAGGATGGAACCCAGAATTGCAAAAAAATGGAGAAACCAAGGTAGCCGAGCTGGCCCGATTATTAAGGGCGAACTCAGCCAACGGCAAAAAGGACACCCAATCATCCTGGTCTGCAGAAACAAAACATCTCAGATATGTTTCCAAGGTCTGATTGGTTCGTTCGGTCTGGCCATTAGTCTGAGGATGGAAAGCCGAGGAAAAGGATAGGTCAATGCCCATCCTACCACAAAAGGCTCGCCAAAACCTTGAAACAAACTGGGAACCTCTGTCAGAAACAATATTCTCAGGAATGCCATGCAACCGAACCACATGCTGAAAGAACAAAGGTACCAAATCAGAGGAGGAAGGCAATTTAGCCAAGGGCACCAGATGGACCATTTTAGAAAAGCGATCACAGACCACCCAAATGACTGACATCTTTTGAGAAACGGGAAGGTCAGAAATGAAATCCATCGAAATATGTGTCCAAGGCCTCTTTGGGACCGGCAAGGGCAAAAGCAACCCACTGGCACGAGAACAGCAGGGCTTAGCCCTAGCACAAATCCCACAGGACTGCACAAAAGTACGTACATCCCGTGACAGAGATGGCCACCAGAAGGATCTAGCCACTAACTCTCTGGTACCAAAGATTCCAGGATGACCAGCCAACACCGAACAATGAAGTTCAGAGATAAGTTTATTAGTCCACCTATCAGGGACGAACAGTTTCTCTGCTGGACAACGATCAGGTTTATTCGCCTGAAATTTTTGCAGCACCCGCCGCAAATCAGGGGAGATGGCAGACACAATGACTCCTTCCTTGAGGATACCCGCTGGCTCAGATAAACCCGGAGAGTCGGGCACAAAACTCCTAGACAGAGCATCCGCCTTCACATTTTTAGAGCCCGGAAGGTACGAAATCACAAAGTCGAAGCGGGCAAAAAATAACGACCAACGGGCCTGTCTAGGATTCAAGCGCTTGGCAGACTCGAGATAAGTCAAGTTCTTATGATCAGTCAATACCACCACGCGATGCTTAGCTCCTTCAAGCCAATGACGCCACTCCTCGAATGCCCACTTCATAGCCAGCAACTCTCGATTGCCCACATCATAATTACGCTCAGCGGGCGAAAACTTCCTGGAAAAGAAAGCACATGGTTTCATCACTGAGCAATCAGAACCTCTCTGTGACAAAACCGCCCCTGCTCCAATCTCAGAAGCATCAACCTCGACCTGGAACGGAAGAGAAACATCTGGTTGACACAACACAGGGGCAGAACAAAAATGATGCTTCAACTCCTGAAAAGCTTCCACAGCAGCAGAAGACCAATTAACCAAATCAGCACCCTTCTTGGTCAAATCGGTCAATGGTTTGGCAATGCTAGAAAAATTACAGATGAAGCGACGATAAAAATTAGCAAAGCCCAGGAACTTTTGCAGACTTTTCAGAGATGTCGGCTGAATCCAATCCTGGATGGCTTGGACCTTAACTGGATCCATCTCGATAGTAGAAGGGGTAAAGATGAACCCTAAAAATGAAACTTTCTGCACACCGAAGAGACACTTTGATCCCTTCACAAACAAAGAGTTAGCACGCAGGACCTGAAAAACCATTCTGACCTGCTTCACATGAGACTCCCAATCATCTGAGAAGATCAAAATGTCATCCAAGTAAACAATCAGGAATTTATCCAGATACTCACGGAAGATGTCATGCATAAAAGACGGAAACACAGATGGAGCATTGGCAAGTCCGAACGGCATCACTAGATACTCAAAATGACCCTCGGGCGTATTGAATGCAGTTTTCCATTCATCTCCTTCCTGATTCTCACCAGATTATACGCACCACGAAGATCTATCTTAGTGAACCAACTAGCCCCCTTAATCCGAGCAAACAAGTCAGATAACAATGGCAAGGGATACTGAAATTTAACAGTGATCTTATTAAGAAGGCGGTAATCAATACACGGTCTCAGCGAACCATCCTTCTTGGCTACAAAGAAGAACCCTGCTCCCAGTGGTGATGACGATGGGCGAATATGTCCCTTCTCCAGGGATTCCTTCACATAACTGCGCATAGCGGCGTGTTCGGGCACGGATAAATTAAATAATCGACCTTTAGGGAATTTACTACCAGGAATCAAATTGATAGCACAATCACAATCCCTATGCGGAGGTAGGGCATCGGACTTGGGCTCTTCAAATACATCCTGATAATCAGACAAGAACTCTGGGACCTCAGAAGGGGTGGATGACGAAATCGACAAAAATGGGACATCACCATGTACCCCCTGACAACCCCAGCTGGATACCGACATGGAATTCCAATCCAATACTGGATTATGGGTTTGTAGCCATGGCAACCCCAACACGACCACATCATGCAGATTATGCAACACCAGAAAGCGAATAACTTCCTGATGTGCAGGAGCCATGCACATGGTCAGCTGGGCCCAGTATTGAGGTTTATTCTTGGCCAAAGGTGTAGCATCAATTCCTCTCAATGGAATAGGACACCGCAAAGGCTCCAAGAAAAACCCACAACGTTTAGCATAATCCAAATCCATCAGATTCAGGGCAGCGCCCGAATCCACAAACGCCATGACAGAAAACGACGACAAAGAGCATATCAAGGTAATGGACAGAAGGAATTTGGATTGTACAGTACCAATGACGGCAGACCTAGCGGACCGCTTAGTGCGCTTAGGACAATCAGAAATAGCATGAGTGGAATCACCACAGTAGAAACACAGACCATTCAGACGTCTGTATTCCTGCCGTTCAACTCTAGTCATAGTCCTATCGCACTGCATAGGCTCAGGTTTAACCTCAGGCAGTACCGCCAAATGGTGCACAGATTTACGCTCGCGCAAGCGTCGACCGATCTGAATGGCCAAAGACAAAGACTCATTCAAACCAGCAGGCATAGGAAATCCCACCATGACATCCTTAAGAGCCTCAGAGAGACCCTTTCTGAACAAAGCTGCCAGCGCAGATTCATTCCACTGAGTGAGTACTGACCATTTCCTAAATTTCTGACAATATACTTCTATATAGGAGTAGCGTTAAACTAGAAGAAGAGGGGACGGGAAGAAAAACATTAGACTCGAACAAAGACGACCCAGGAAAACATACTCAGAAGGGAGGTAAGAACATTTCTAAAACAATCCACAGTGAGGAGATTGGAACAAAACAAAATCCTCTAAACTGCATGCTCGCAAACGCCAGAAGCCTGACAAACAAGATGGAAGAACTAGAAGCAGAAATATCTACAGGTACCTTTGACATAGTGGGAATAACCGAGACATGGTTAGATGAAAGCTATGACTGGGCAGTTAACTTACAGGGTTACAGTCTGTTTAGAAAGGATCGTAAAAATCGGAGAGGAGGAGGGGTTTGTCTCTATGTAAAGTCTTGTCTAAAGTCCACTTTAAGGGAGGATATTAGCGAAGGGAATGAGGATGTCGAGTCCATATGGGTTGAAATTCATGGAGGGAAAAATGGTAACAAAATTCTCATTGGGGTCTGTTACAAACCCCCAAATATAACAGAAACCATGGAAAGTCTACTTCTAAAGCAGATAGATGAATCTGCAACCCATAATGAGGTCCTGGTTATGGGGGACTTTAACTACCCGGATATTAACTGGGAAACAGAAACCTGTGAAACCCATAAAGGCAACAGGTTTCTGCTAATAACCAAGAAAAATTATCTTTCACAATTGGTGCAGAATCCAACCAGAGGAGCAGCACTTTTAGACCTAATACTATCTAATAGACCTGACAGAATAACAAATCTGCAGGTGGTTGGGCATTTAGGAAATAGCGACCACAATATTGTGCAGTTTCACCTGTCTTTCACTAGGGGGACTTGTCAGGGAGTCACAAAAACATTGAACTTTAGGAAGGCAAAGTTTGAACAGCTTAGAGATGCCCTTAATCTGGTAGACTGGGACAATATCCTCAGAAATGAGAATACAGATAATAAATGGGAAATGTTTAAGAACATCCTAAATAGGCAGTGTAAGCGGTTTATACCTTGTGGGAATAAAAGGACTAGAAATAGGAAAAACCCAATGTGGCTAAACAAAGAAGTAAGGCAGGCAATTAACAGTAAAAAGAAAGCATTTGCACTACTAAAGCAGGATGGCACCACTGAAGCTCTAAAAAACTATAGGGAGAAAAATACTTTATCTAAAAAACTAATTAAAGCTGCCAAAAAGGAAACAGAGAAGCACATTGCTAAGGAGAGTAAAACTAATCCCAAACTGTTCTTCAACTATATCAATAGTAAAAGAATAAAAACTGAAAATGTAGGCCCCTTAAAAAATAGTGAGGAAAGAATGGTTGTAGATGACGAGGAAAAAGCTAACATATTAAACACCTTCTTCTCCACAGTATTCACGGTGGAAAAAGAAATGCTAGGTGAAATCCCAAGAAACAATGAAAACCCTATATTAAGAGTCACCAATCTAACCCAAGAAGAGGTGCGAAACCGGCTAAATAAGATTAAAATAGATAAATCTCCAGGTCCGGATGGCATACACCCACGAGTACTAAGAGAACTAAGTAATGTAATAGATAAACCATTATTTCTTATTTTTAGGGACTCTATAGCGACAGGGTCTGTTCCGCAGGACTGGCGCATAGCAAATGTGGTGCCAATATTCAAAAAGGGCTCTAAAAGTGAACCTGGAAATTATAGGCCAGTAAGTCTAACCTCTATTGTTGGTAAAATATTTGAAGGGTTTCTGAGGGATGTTATTCTGGATTATCTCAATGAGAATAACTGTTTAACTCCATATCAGCATGGGTTTATGAGAAATCGCTCCTGTCAAACCAATCTAATCAGTTTTTATGAAGAGGTAAGCTATAGACTGGACCACGGTGAGTCATTGGACGTGGTATATCTCGATTTTTCCAAAGCGTTTGATACCGTGCCGCACAAGAGGTTGGTACACAAAATGAGAATGCTTGGTCTGGGGGAAAATGTGTGTAAATGGGTTAGTAACTGGCTTAGTGATAGAAAGCAGAGGGTGGTTATAAATGGTATAGTCTCTAACTGGGTCGCTGTGACCAGTGGGGTACCGCAGGGGTCAGTATTGGGACCTGTTCTCTTCAACATATTCATTAATGATCTGGTAGAAGGTTTACACAGTAAAATATCGATATTTGCAGATGATACAAAACTATGTAAAGCAGTTAATACAAGAGAAGATAGTATTCTGCTACAGATGGATCTGGATAAGTTGGAAACTTGGGCTGAAAGGTGGCAGATGAGGTTTAACAATGATAAATGTAAGGTTATACACATGGGAAGAGGGAATCAATATCACCATTACACACTGAACGGGAAACCACTGGGTAAATCTGACAGGGAGAAGGACTTGGGGATCCTAGTTAATGATAAACTTACCTGGAGCAGCCAGTGCCAGGCAGCAGCTGCCAAGGCAAACAGGATCATGGGGTGCATTAAAAGAGGTCTGGATACACATGATGAGAGCATTATACTGCCTCTGTACAAATCCCTAGTTAGACCGCACATGGAGTACTGTGTCCAGTTTTGGGCACCGGTGCTCAGGAAGGATATAATGGAACTAGAGAGAGTACAAAGGAGGGCAACAAAATTAATAAAGGGGATGGGAGAACTACAATACCCAGATAGATTAGCGAAATTAGGATTATTTAGTCTAGAAAAAAGACGACTGAGGGGCGATCTAATAACCATGTATAAGTATATAAGGGGACAATACAAATATCTCGCTGAGGATCTGTTTATACCAAGGAAGGTGACGGGCACAAGGGGGCATTCTTTGCGTCTGGAGGAGAGAAGGTTTTTCCACCAACATAGAAGAGGATTCTTTACTGTTAGGGCAGTGAGAATCTGGAATTGCTTGCCTGAGGAGGTGGTGATGGCGAACTCAGTCGAGGGGTTCAAGAGAGGCCTGGATGTCTTCCTGGAGCAGAACAATATTGTATCATACAATTATTAGGTTCTGTAGAAGGACGTAGATCTGGGGATTTATTATGATGGAATATAGGCTGAACTGGATGGACAAATGTCTTTTTTCGGCCTTACTAACTATGTTACTATGTTACTATGTTATATCATCCTGACCCTGGCACAAAGCCAGCAAATTTTTCTCAGCCTGATCCACTGAATTAGGCTCATCGTACAGCAATCCGAGCGCCAGGAAAAACACATCGACACTACTCAATGCAGGGTCTCCTGGCGCAAGAGAAAATGCCCAGTCTTGAGGGTCGCCGCGCAAAAAAGAAATAATAATCAAAACCTGTTGAATAGGATTACCAGAAGAATGAGGTTTCAAGGCCAGAAATAGCTTACAATTATTTTTGAAACTTAGAAACTTAGTTCTATCTCCAAAAAAACAAATCAGGAATAGGAATTCTTGGTTCTAACATAGATTTCTGATCAATAGTATCTTGAATTTTTTGTACATTTATAACGAGATTATCCATTGAAGAGCACAGACCCTGAATATCCATGTCCACACCTGTGTCCAGAATCACCCAAATGTCTAGGGAAAAAAAAAAGTGAACACAGAGCAGAAAAAAAAAAAAAAAAATGATGTCAAGAACTTTTTCTTTCCCTCTATTGAGAATCATTAGTTTGGCTCCTTGTACTGTTATGTCTGCTAATGAAAGGTGTAATGAAGGCAATCCAGAAACACAGTGTGCTTAGCGATCAGAGCGCACACAGTGATCTGACAAATACCCAAAAATACAAGAACGAGCTCTGAGACGTGGAAACTCTGTAGACTGCACACCTGATCCTATCCTAAACACAACTAAAAGCGGCTGTGGATTGCGCCTAACAACTACCTAGGCAACTCGGCACAGCCTAAGAAACTAGCTAGCCTGAAGATAGAAAAATAGGCCTGACTTGCCCCAGAGAAATTCCCCAAAGGAAAAGGCAGCCCCCCACATATAATGACTGTAAGATGAAAAGACAAAACGTAGGGATGAAATAGATTCAGCAAAGTGGGGCCCGATATTCTAGGACAGAGCGAGGACAGTAAAGCGAACTTTGCAGTCTACAAAAAACCCTAAAGCAAAACCACGCAAAGGGGGCAAAAAAACCCCACCGTGCCGAACTAACGGCACGGCGGTACACCCTTTGCGTCTCAGAGCTTCCAGCAAAACAAAAGACAAGCTGGACAGAAAAAAAGCAACAAAAAAGCAAAAGGCACTTAGCTATACAGAGCAGCAGGTCACAGGAACAATCAGGAGAAGCTCAGATCCAACACTGAAACATAGACAAGGAGCAAGGATAGCAGCATCAGGCGGAGTTAAGTAATGAAGCAGTTAACGAGCTTACCAGAACACCTGAGGGAGGAAGCTCAGAAGCTGCAGTACCACTTGTGACCACAGGAGTGAATTCAGCCACAGAATTCACAACAGGCAATATACTACGTGACTAGGCAATATACTACGTGACTGGCCAATATACTACGTGACTGGGCAATATACTACGTGACTGGGCAATATACTACGTGGCTGGGCAATATACTACGTGGCTGGGCAATATACTACGTGACTAGGCAATATACTACGTGACTGGGCAATATACTACGTGGCTGGGCAATATACTACGTGACTAGGCAATATACTACGTGACTGGGCAATATACTACGTGACTAGGCAATATACTACGTGACTGGCCAATATACTATGTGACTGGGCAATATACTACGTGACTGGGCAATATACTACGTGGCTGGGCAATATACTACGTGACTAGGCAATATACTACGTGACTGGGCAATATACTACGTGGCTGGGCAATATACTACGTGGCTGGGCAATATACTACATAGCTGGACAATATACTACATGGCTGGGCAATATACGTGACTAGGCAATATACTACGTGACTAGGCAATATACTACGTGACTGGGCAATATACTACGTGACTGGGCAATATACTACGTGGCTGGGCAATATACTACGTGACTGGGCAATATACTACGTGGCTGGCCAATATACTACGTGGCTGGGCAATATACTACGTGGCTGGCCAATATACTACGTGGCTGGGCAATATACTACGTGACTGGGCAATATACTACGTGACTGGGCAATATACTACGTGGCTGGCCAATATACTATGTGACTGGGCAATATACTACGTGACTGGGCAATATACTACGTGACTGGGCAATATACTACGTGACTGGGCAATATACTACGTGGCTGTGCAATATACTACGTGGCTGGCCAATATACTACGTGACTGGGCAATATACTACATGGCTGGGCAATATACTACGTGGCTGGGCAATATACTACGTGGCTCTGCAATATACTACGTGACTGGGCAATATACTACGTGGCTGGCCAATATACTACGTGACTGGGCAATATACTACGTGACTGGGCAATATACTACGTGACTGGGCAATATACTACGTGGCTGTGCAATATACTACGTGGCTGGCCAATATACTACGTGACTGGGCAATATACTACGTGGCTGGGCAATATACTACGTGGCTGGGCAATATACTACGTGGCTGGGCAATATACTACGTGGCTGGGCAATATACTACGTGGCTGGGCAATATACTACGTGGCTGGGCAATATACTACGTGGCTGGGCAATATACTACGTGGCTGGGCAATATACTACGTCGCTGGGCAATATACTATGTCGCTGGGCAATATACTACGTGACTGGGTAATATACTACGTGGACTGTGCAATATACTACGTGGACATACATATTCTAGACTACCCGATGCGTTAGAATCGGGCCACCATCTAGTCTACTATATAATTGTCTAAGGGTCACTTCCGTCTGTCCTCCTGTCTGTCCTTCTTTCTGTCACGGATATTGATTGGTTGCGGCCTCTGTCTGTCAAGGAAATCCAAGTCGCTGATTGGTCGCATCAAAACAGCCACGACCAATCAGCGACGGGCACAGTCCGGAAGAAAATGGCCGCTCCTTACTCCCCGCAGTCAATGCCCGGCGCCCACATATTCCCCTCCAGTCACCGCTAACACAGGGTTAATGCCGGCGGTAACGGACCGCGTTATGCCGCGGGTAACGCACTCCGTTACCGCCACTATTAACCCTGTGTGTCCCCAACTTTTTACTATTGATGCTGCCTATGCGGCATCAATAGTAAAAAAAAATGTAATGTTAACAATAATAAAAAAAACAAAAAAGCTGCTATACTCACCATCCGTAGTCCGACGATGCACTCGCACCTGCCACCATCTTCCGTTCCCAGTGATGCATTGCAAAATTACCCAGAAGACTTAGCGGTCTCGCGAGACTGCTAAGTCTTCTGGGCAATTTCGCAATGCATCCTGGGAACGGAAAATGGCGGCAGCCGCGCGCCCATCGCCACAGCGCCGTTGGATACCAGGGGTGAGTATGTAACTATTTTTTATTTTAATTCTTTTTTTTTTTAACAGGGATATGTGCCCGCACTGCTAAATACTGCGTGGGCTACATGGCTGCTAAACAGTACGTGGGCAATACTATATACTACATAGCTGCTATATACTACGTGGGCAGTACTATATACTACATGGCTGCTATATACTACGTGGGTAGTACTATATACTACATGGCTGCTATATACTACGTGGGCAATACTATATACTACATGGCTGCTATATACTACGTGGCACTGGGTAGTACTATATACTACATGGCTGCTATATACTACGTGGGCAGTACTATATACTACATGGCTGCTATATACTACGTGGGCAGTACTATACACTACATGGCTGCTATATACTACGTGGGTAGTACTATACACTACATAGCTGCTATATACTACGTGGGTAGTACTATATACTACATGGCTGCTATATACTACGTGGGCAATACTATATACTACATGGCTGCTATATACTACGTGGGCAGTACTATATACTACATGGCTGCTATATACTACGTGGGTAGTACTATATACTACATGGCTGCTATATACTACGTGGGCAGTACTATATACTACATGGCTGCTATATACTACGTGGGTAGTACTATATACTACATGGCTGCTATATACTACGTGGGCAATACTATATACTACATGGCTGCTATATACTACGTGGGCAGTACTATACACTACATAGCTGCTATATACTACGTGGGCAGTACTATATACTACATGGCTGCTATATACTACGTGGGTAGTACTATATACTACATGGATGCTATATACTACGTGGGCAATACTATATACTACATGGCTGCTATATACTACGTGGGCAGTACTATACACTACATGGCTGCTATATACTACGTGGGCAGTACTATATACTACATGGCTGCTATACACTATGTGGGCAGTACTATATACTACATGGCTGCTATATACTACGTGGGCAGTACTATATGCTTCATGGCTGCTATATACTACGTGGGCAGTACTATATACTACATAGCTGCTATATACTACGTGGGCAGTACTATATACTACATGGCTGCTATATACTACGTGGGTAGTACTATATACTACATGGCTGCTATATACTACGTGGGCAATACTATATACTACATGGCTGCTATATACTACGTGGCACTGGGTAGTACTATATACTACATGGCTGCTATATACTACGTGGGCAGTACTATACACTACATGGCTGCTATATACTACGTGGGCAATACTATATACTACATGGCTGCTATATACTACGTGGGCAGTACTATACACTACATGGCTGCTATATACTACGTGGGCAGTACTATATACTACATGGCTGCTATACACTATGTGGGCAGTACTATATACTACATGGCTGCTATATTCTACGTGGGCAGTACTATATGCTACATGGCTGCTATATACTACGTGGGCAGTACTATATACTACATAGCTGCTATATACTACGTGGGCAGTACTATATACTACATGGCTGCTATATACTACGTGGGTAGTACTATATACTACATGGCTGCTATATACTACGTGGGCAATACTATATACTACATGGCTGCTATATACTACGTGGCACTGGGTAGTACTATATACTACATGGCTGCTATATACTACGTGGGCAGTACTATACACTACATGGCTGCTATATACTACGTGGGTAGTACTATATACTACATAGCTGCTATATACTACGTGGACAGTACTATATACTATATGGCTGCTATATACTACGTAGGCAGTACTATATACTACATGGCTGCTATATACTACGTGGGCAGTACTATACACTACATGGCTGCTATATACTACGTGGGCAGTACTATATACTACATGGCTGCTATATACTACGTGGGCAGTACTATATGCTACATGGCTGCTATATACTACGTGGGCAGTACTAAATACTACATGGCTGCTATATACTACGTGGGCAGTACTATATACTACATGGCTGCTATATACTACGTGGGCAGTACTATATACTACATGGCTGCTATATACTACGTGGGCAGTACTATATACTACATGGCTGCTATATACTACGTGGGCAGTACTATATACTACATGGCTGCTATATACTACGTGGGCAGTACTATATACTACATGGCTGCTATATACAACGTGGGCAGTACTATATACTAAATGGCTGCTATATACTACGTGGGCAGTACTATATACTACATGGCTGCTATATACTACGTGGGCAGTACTATATACTACATGGCTGCTATATACTACATGGACAGTACTATATACTACATGGCTGCTATATACTACGTGGGCAGTACTATATACTACATGGCTGCTATATACTACGTGGACAGTACTATATACTACATGGCTGCTATATACTACGTGGGTAGTACTATATACTACATGGTTGCTATATACTACGTGGGCAGTACTATATACTACATGGCTGCTATATACAACGTGGGCAGTACTATGTACTACATGGCTGCTATATACAACATGGACAGTACTATATACTACATTATTATTATTTATATAGCACCATTGATTCCATGGTGCTATACATGAGAAGGGGTTACATACAAGTTACAAATATCACATACAGTAAACAAACTAACAATGACGGACTGATACAGAGGGGCGAGGACCCTGCCCTTGCGGGCTTACATTCTACAGGATTATGGGGAAGGAGACAGTAGGTTGAGGGTTGCAGGAGCTCCGGTGTTGGTGAGGCGGTAGCTCCGGTGTTGGTGAGGCGGTAGCTCCGGTGTTGGTGAGGCGGTAGCTCCGGTGTTGGTGAGGCGGTAGCTTCGATAGTGATGAGGCAGCAGCGGTGTCAGTGCAGGCTGTAGGATTTCCTGAAGAGATGAGTTTTCAGGTTCCGTGTGAAGGATCCGACTGTGGTTGATAGTCGGACGTGTTGGGGCAGAGAGTTCCAGAGGATGGGGGATATTCGGGAGAAGTCTTGGAGGCGGTTGGATGAGGAGCGAATAAGTGTGGAGGAGAGAAGGAGGTCTTGGGAGGACCGGAGATCACGTGAGGGAAGATATCAGGAGATTAGGTCAGAGATATATGGAGGAGACAGGTTATGGGTGGCTTTGTAGGTCAGTATTAGTAATTTGAACTGGATACGCTGAGGGAATGGGAGCCAGTGAAGAGATTTGCAGAGGGGGGAAGCGGAAGAGTAGCGAGGAGAGAGATGGATTAGTCGGGCAGCAGAGTTAAGGATGGACTGGAGAGGTGCAAGGGTGTTAGTAGGGAGGCCACAGAAAAGGATGTTGCAGTAGTCAAGGCGGGAAATGATGAGGGCATGCACAAGCATTTTAGTAGATTGGGGGTTGAGGAAAGGACGGATCCTGGAGATATTTTTGAGCTGGAGGCGACAGGAGGTGGAAAGAGCTTGGATGTGTGGTTTGAAAGACAGGGCAGAGTCGAAGGTTACTCTGAGGCAGCGGACTTCGGGTACAGGGGAAAGCATGATGTCATTGACTGCGATAGATAGGTCAGGTAAGGAAGATTTGTGGGATGGAGGAAAGATGATGAGTTCAGATTTGTCCACATTGAGTTTGAGGAAGCGAGAGGAGAAGAAGGAGGATATGGCTGATAGGCACTCTGGGATTCTGAACAGCAGAGCGGTGACGTCTGGGCTAGAGAGGTAGATCTGAGTGTCATCAGCATAGAGGTGGTACTGGAATCCATGGGACTTTATGAGTTGTCCCAAGCCAAGTGTATAGATTGAAAACAGTAGGGGTCCTAGAACAGAGCCTTGGGGGACTCCAACAGAGAGAGGGTGGGATGAGGAGGTAGTATGGGAGTTGGAGACGCTGAATGTGCGGTTGGAAAGGTACGAGGCGATCCAGGATAGGGCGAGGTCTTTGATGCCAAAGGAGGAGAGGATCTGTAGTAGGAGGCAGTGATCAACTGTGTCGAAAGCAGAGGACAGGTCTAGAATGAGGAGTACAGAGTATTGTCCAGTAGCTTTGGCGGTAAGTAGGTCGTTAGTGATACATGGCTGCTATATACTACGTGGGCAGTACTATATACTACATGGCTGCTATATACTACGTGGGTAGTACTATATACTACATGGCTGCTATATACTACGTGGGCAGTACTATATACTACATGGCTGCTATATACTACGTGGGCAGTACTATACACTACATGGCTGCTATATTCTACGTGGGCAGTACTATACACTACATGGCTGCTATATACTACGTGGGCAGTACTATATACTACATGGCTGCTATATACTACGTGGGCAGTACTATACACTACATGGCTGCTATATACTACGTGGGCAGTACTTTATACTACATGGCTGCTATATACTACGTGGGCAGTACTATATACTACATGGCTGCTATATACTACGTGGGCAGTACTATATACTACATGGCTGCTATATACTACGTGGGCAGTACTATATACTACATGGCTGCTATATACTACGTGGGCAGTACTATACACTACATGGCTGCTATATACTACGTGGGCAGTACTTTATACTACATGGCTGCTATATACTACGTGGACAGTACTATATACTACATGGCTGCTATATACTACGTGGAGAGTACTATATACTACATGGCTGCTATATACTACGTGGGCAGTACTATATACTACATGGCTGCTATATACTACGTGGACAGTACTATATACTACATGGCTGCTATATACTACGTGGGCAGTACTATATACTACATGGCTGCTATATACTACGTGGGCAGTACTATATACTACATGGCTGCTATATACTACGTGGACAGTACTATATACTACATGGCTGCTATATACTACGTGGGCAGTACTATATACTACATGGCTGCTATATACTACGTGGGCAGTACTATATACTACATGGCTGCTATATACTACGTGGGCAGTACTATATACTACGTGGCTGCTATATACTACGTGGGCAGTACTATATACTACGTGGCTGCTATATACTACGTGGGCAGTACTATATACTACATGGCTGCTATATACTACGTGGACAGTACTATATACTACATGGCTGCTATATACTACGTGAGCAATACTATATACTACATGGCTGCTATATACTACGTGGGCAGTACTATATACTACATGGCTGCTATATGCTACGTGGGCAGTACTATATACTACATGGCTGCTATATACTATGTGGGCAGTACTATATACTACATGGCTGCTATATACTACGTGGACAGTACTATATACTACATGGCTGCTATATACTACGTGAGCAATACTATATACTACATGGCTGCTATATACTACGTGGACAGTACTATATACTACATGGCTGCTATATACTACGTGGGCAGTACTATATACTACATGGCTGCTATATGCTACGTGGGCAGTACTATATACTACATGGCTGCTATATACTATGTGGGCAGTACTATATACTACATGGCTGCTATATACTATGTGGGACTGGCCAATATACTATGTGTCTGTGCTGTATACTACGTGGCTCTGCTGTATACTATGTCGCTGTGCAATATACTATGTGGCTGGGAAATATGATACGTGACTGGGCAATATACTACGTGGCTCTGTGCTGTATACTACGTGGACATGCATATTCTAGAATACCCGATGCGTTAGAATCGGGCCACCATCTAGTTATAGTATGAACCCCTTCACAACGCATGATGCAGTTATGTCATATATCATAGATATATAAGAAAAAAAATATTGCTTTTGCTCAATTAAAAAAATACACAAAAATATGGAATTGCCGTGTTCAGAAAGTTCTGACCAATCAAAATGGCACTATTTAGTCTTCTGGGTAATTTTGCAATGCATCGCTGGGAACGGAAGATGGCGGCAGGCGCGAGCGCATCGTCGGACTACGGAGGGTGAGTATAGCAGGTTTTTTGTTTTTTTTATTATTGCTAACATTACATTTTTTTTACTATTGATGCCGCATAGGCAGCCTCAATAGTAAAAAGTTGGGGACACACAGGGTTAATAGCGGCGTAACGCAGTCCGTTAGCGCCGGCATTAACCCTGTGTTAGCGGTGGCTGGACAGGAGTATGTGGACGCCGGGCAGTGACTGCGGGGAGTAAGGAGCAGCCATTTTCTTCCGGACTGTGCCCGTCCTTGATTGGTCGTGGCTGTTTTGACACGACCAATCAGCGACTTGGATTTCCTTGACAGACTGAGGCCGCGACCAATGAATATCCGTGACAGAAAGGACAGACAGACAGAAAGACGGAAGTGACCCTTAGACAATTATATAGTACATTATTGGCCAAATGGACCAGGTCCTTCTGCTAACTTGAATTTAATCCCCCCAGTGTGCAGCCAATAAGGATCGAGAATGATAATTAACTACAAATACCTGAGGTGGCGATATGCGCTCCAGCCTGGAACGTAAGCCGAGAAAAAGATGGAGACAACGGCACTTCCTGTTTAAAGAGATACAATGCGCTCTCAAGCGCTCAGCGTGTAACAGCCGCATGCGCAGTAAGTGTGCGCTCCAAGCCTGGAACGCACGCGATTATCTGCACAATAGATAAGCACTTCCTGTTTATAGAGGTAAAGTGGATCTCAATTGCTTGGACATATACCGCTTACTAAAAGTGCACAAACTGCGCAAGCGCCGAGGAGAAAGACCTTTCGGTCAGTGGAATAATTTATATTAAATTAATAACTTTGATAAATATAAACTAATTATAAGATAATTGAGAATAGAAGCCCTGTTAGAATAAATACCAAATACAGGGAAAGTATGATATCTAACAACCTACAGAGTAAGTATTACAGCAGAAAACTATGGGATGGTGGACACATACAGTACAGACCAAAAGTTTGGACACACCTTCTCATTTAAAGATTTTTCTGTATTTTCATGACTATGAAAATTGTACATTTCACACTGAAGGCATCAAAACTATAAATTAACACATGTGGAATTATATACTTAACAAAAAAGTGTGAAACAACTGAAATTATGTCTTATATTCTAGGTTCTTCAAAGTAGCCACCTTTTGCTTTGATGACTGCTTTGCACACTCTTGGCATTCTCTTGATGAGCTTCAAGAGGTAGTCACCGGGAATGGTTTTCACTTCACAGGTGTGCCCTGTCAGGTTTAATAAGTGGGATTTCTTGCCTTATAAATGGGGTTGGGACCATCAGTTGTGTCGAGCAGAAGTCTGGTGGATACACAGCTGATAGTCCTACTGAATAGACTGTTAGCTGCTTTTTTCTTGTTATAATACAAATTCTAAGTACAGAAAAACGAGTGGCCATCATTACTTTAAGAAATGAAGGTCAGTCAGTCCGAAAAATTGGGAAAACTTTCAAAGTGTCCCCAAGTGCAGTGGCCAAAACCTGGTCTCTGTGAGAAAGCTAAATCACGGCCAGCTAAAGGACCAGGTCCCTGTGAGTGTTTTAATACTAGATCTAGCAGGCTGAAGGACCAGGTCCTTCTGCCAACTTGGATTTAGCCTGCTGTCTGCGAGAAAGCTAAATCCAAGTGGGATAAAGGACCAGGTCCCTTGGAGTGGTTTAATACCAGACTTAGTAAGCTAAAACACCAGGTCCTTCTGCCCACTTAGATTTAGCTTGCTGTATATAACAAATTCTAGTGGGCAGCGCAGTCCACCAGTGATTCACCAATCTGATGCACTGTAATGATTCCACAGGTTCACTCTTGGACTTCCGTACTGTAGTGCCGCCATGTCACGCAGGCGGCAGTCCGGCAATCCAACCTACTACATTGTTTCCGCCAGGTTATGCGTATTGCCGGTCACTGTGCTCCTTGAGTTCACCTCACGTGACAGTTGACAGCTCAGAGGGTTCTGTGATAACCGCAAACTGTAATCTCCGGTGACCTCACAGGTGGCGGCTTCCATGCCACCCTTAGTGTGTGTACGGCGGACACGGGGAGGGGTCACGTTTTATGATGTCACTGTGGCTTCTGTATGTATTGGAGCCGGGGATCGTCTTAGGACCTCGATGTGGATTATGCTGGACCTTGTGGATCTCATTGGACCTGCAGGTGTTTTTTTTTTTGGTAAATGGGTGAAAGAGGGTGTCTGTTTTTATATTTTAATTACATGTTTTTTAATCTGTTTTTCTTTATTTTTACTTAGTGTTAGTAAACGGGGTGTTTCATAGACACCTCTCTATTACTAACCCTGGGCTTGATGTCAGCTCTGATTTTTGACAAATCACAGTTGTAATTATACTTACAGCTCTGGCAAAAATTAAGAGACCAGTGCAAAATGTCCGGGTTGTCTGATTTTTCTCTTTATAGGTATACTAGCTATTGAACCCGTTCTACGCCCGGGTGGCGAGCATTTATATTGGTATATGGTCTCCATCATGTGCTGCTGCCATCCTGCGCCCATTCTGTCATGTGCTGCTGCCATCCTGCGCCCGTTCTGTCATGTGCTGCTGCCATCCTGCGCCCGTTCTGTCATGCGCTGCTGCCATCCTGCACCCGTTCTGTCATGCGCTGCTGCCATCCTGCGCCCGTTCTGTCATGCGCTGCTGCCATCCTGCGCCCGTTCTGTCATGCGCTGCTACCATCCTGCGCCCGTTCTGTCATGCGCTGCTGCCATCCTGCGCCCGTTCTGTCATGTGCTGCTCCCATCCTGCGCCCCCGTTCTGTCATGCGCTGCTGCCATCCTGCGCCCGTCCTGTCATGTGCTGCTGCCATCCTGCGCCCGTTCTGTCATGCGCTGCTACCATCCTGCGCCCGTTCTGTCATGCGCTGCTGCCATCCTGCGCCCGTCCTGTCATGTGCTGCTCCCATCCTGCTGCCATCCTGCGCCCGTTATGTCATGCGCTACTGCCATCCTGCGCCCGTTCTGTCATGTGCTGCTGCCATCCTGTGCCCGTTCTGTCATGTGCTGCTGCCATCCTGCGCCCGTTCTGTCATGTGCTGCTCCCATCCTGCGCCCCCGTTCTGTCATGCGCTGCTGCCATCCTGCGCCCGTCCTGTCATGTGCTACTCCCATCCTGCTGCCATCCTGCGCCCGTTATGTCATGCGCTGCTGCCATCCTGCGCCCGTTCTGTCATGTGCTGCTCCCATCCTGCGCCCGTTCTGTCATGTGCTGCTGCCATCCTGCGCCCGTTCTGTCATGCGCTGCTGCCATCCTGCGCCCGTTCTGTCATGTGCTGCTCCCATCCTGCGCCCGTTCTGTCATGTGCTGCTGCCATCCTGCGCCCGTTCTGTCATGTGCTGCTGCCATCCTGCGCCCGTTCTGTCATGCGCTGCTGCCATCCTGCGCCCGTTTTGTCATGTGCTGCTGCCATCCTGCGCCCGTTCTGTCATGTGCTGCTCCCATCCTGCGCCCCCGTTCTGTCATGCGCAGCTGCCATCCTGCGCCCGTTCTGTCATGTGCTGCTCCCATCCTGCGCCCGTTATGTCATGCGCTGCTGCCATCCCATCCTGCGCCCGTTCTGTCATGTGCTGCTGCCATCCTGCGCCACTATTGTATTATATGCCCCCGTATGCTGCTGCCATATATAAAAAAAAAAATACCATACCCACCTATCATCCGGCTCCACTGCAGGTGTGTCTTCAATAAAATGGCGCCGGAAAGCGCGGACTGCGCAGGCGCCGATTCCGGCAGCAGGAATCGGCGCCTGCGCAGTACGCGCTTTCCGGCGCCATTTTATTGAAGACACTGCCGGAAAGCGCGTACTGCGCAGGCGCCGATTCCGGCACCAGGAGGAGAAAGAGAATGGCGGCGGAAATGCCGTAAGTAACAAATGGCTGTGGCATGAAGTGCCACAGCCTCATGGCACAGCAATTTGTTACTTACGCCAGTTACGGCGCCATTGTCTTGCTTCTCCTGGTGCCGGAATCGGCGCCTGCGCAGTACGCGCTTTCCGGCGCCATTTTATTGAAGACACTGCAGTGTGTCTTCAATAAAATGGCGCCGGAAAGCGCGTACTGCGCAGGCGCCGATTCCGGCACCAGGAGGAGAAAGACAATGGCGCCGGAACTGGCGTAAGTAAAAACTTTCTGTGCCGGGCGCACATACGGCGCCCCCGTGCTCCCGACCCCTGCTCTCGGCGGCATCTCCCCGTACTCCCGACCCCCTGGTCTCGGCGGCATCTACCCGTACTCCCGACCCCCTGCTCTCGGCGGCATCTATAATGTAACGCTGGGAGCGTCGCGCCTGCGCAGTCTATTAAGGCTTCGGACAGAGTGACGCTCCCAGCGTTATATTATAGATTTTTGAGTAAAATGTAAATTGTTCTTTTATTGTATAAACTTCTGACATGTCCCAGAATTTTCAAGCAATAAATTTAGTATTTTCTTCTAACAAAGAAAAATGGTCAAAATAAAAAAAAACAAAACAAAACAGTGCTTTCAGACCTCAAATAATGCAAAGAAAACAAGTTCATAATCATTTAGAAACAATACTAATTTTTTAACTCAGGAAGAGCTCAAAAATATTGATGAGTGAACGTGCTCGCCACTTCTCGTTACTCGTCCCGGTATCGGGGTACTCAGCGAGCACCGAGCCTTTCCAGGATTATTCGGCAGTAACTGCAGTCTCCACCCAGCAGTTTTGGCGGACTTTAGAGACCCAATCACGGTGCAGGGATTTTCTGCCAGGCCATGAAAAGCGGCAGCCATCTTTGTTGTTGTGTCGTGCGCCGCCCTGCTCGCCGCATTCTGTTCCTGTTTCAGCGAGAGTAGGGAGAGCTGCTGCGGAGATAGGGTCAGAATCGTGGTTTTAGAGTTAAGGTACCGTCACACTAAGCGACGCTGCAGCGATACGGACAACGATCCGGATCGCTGCAGCGTCGCTGTTTGGTCGCTGGAGAGCGGTCACACAGACAGCTCTCCAGCGACCAACGATGCCGGTAACCAGGGTAAACATCGGGTTACTAAGCGCAGGGCCGCGCTTAGTAACCCGATTTTTACCCTGGTTACCATCGTTAAAGTAAAAAAACAAACACTACATACTTACCTACCGCTGTCTGTCCCCGGCGCTGGGCTTCTCTGCTCTGGCTGTGAGCACAGCGGCCGGAAAGCAGAGCGGTGACGTCACCGCTCTGCTTTCCGGCTGCCCGGCGCTCACAGCCAGAGCAGAGAAGCCCAGCGCCGGGGACAGACAGCGGTAGGTAAGTATGTAGCGTTTGTTTTTTTACTTTAACGATGGTAACCAGGGTAAAAATCGGGTTACTAAGCGCGGCCCTGCGCTTAGTTACCCGATGTTTACCCTGGTTACCAGCGAAGACATCGCTGAATCGGTGTCACACACACCGATTCAGCGATGTCAGCGGGAGAGCCAGCGACCAAATAAAGTTCTGGACTTTCTTCCCCGACCAGCGACATCACAGCAGGGGCCTGATTGCTGCTGCGTGTCACACTGGACGATATCGCTAGCGAGGACGCTGCAACGTCACGGATCGCTAGCGATATCGTCTAGTGTGACGGTACCTTTAGTGTAGGTCTGCAACTGTTACATTCCCAGCTCCTGAGAAACCAACAGTCCTTTTTAGGGCTAATTTGTGGGTCCCGATATTGCAGCGCTAGGCAGGCAGGGCACAGCATATCCACATCAGTGCAAGGCCTGCAGGCACTGTATGTGCATCCATTGCTCCCACTGCATCCCTACCAAAGCCCTGCCTGCTGCTTATTTACTGTCTATGTACCTATTTTTCCTCCTTTTTTTTTTTCAAAAATCCCCCCCCCCCCAAAAAAAAAAAAAAAAAAAAGAATACAGTCTATTCTGTCATACTGAGGCCTGTTGAAAAGTTAGTTTGTCAGGCATACGTAGCATAGTTGTGTGTGCGACCCTTGTGCCCCTTTTTTTTTTTTGCGTTTTAAATTCACCAAAAAAGGCCTCATATATCTCTATGCTCCAAGTTTGGGCATTGGAGGCCGGTGTACTTATTTTTTGGCTGTGTGATACTCAAATTCTATACAGCACTATTTTGCATAAATTAACTTTAAAAAAAAAAAAAATTTGAATATAGTCTGTTAGGTCAGGCTAAGGCCTGCCTGGTGTTTGGGTTTGAAAAATCATAGATTTGCAGGCATACTGATCACATATTATTTCGCTACTAATAAAGACATTTGTGTTGAGCATTTGAAATAGTGCAGTATTCCATTTAAAATGGTTAAGGCAGGGGGCAAGGGACGGGGAAGTGGACGTGATGCTGATGGTGCATCCAGAGGACGAGGCCATGGGCAAGGTGAAAGTGAGCAACAACAAAGACCCACATCTTCTCGCTCGACATTCCTGTCCCACTTTCTAGGGGACCGCAGCACACCACTATTGAAGCCAGAGCAGTGTGAATCGGTTGTTGGTTGGATAGCGGATAATGCTTCCAGTTACTTAGCCACCACCACCTTGTCTTCCACACGGTCAAGTCTGAGTAGCCGTGAGTGTGGCCAGGATATTCCTCACCCTGATCCTCCTTCCTCCCTCCATGCCGAGTGCCCTGAGACAACTGTTCCCACACTTGGACACTCTGAAGAGCTGTTCAGTTTTCCATTTCAAGATTCAGAAATTTCTCCCAGTCAACTTGAAGTGGGGAAAGATGAGATCGCATGTAGAGCTGCCCAAAGCTTTGATCTTCCCCAGTCACACGAAGGCAATGGTGGGAAAGTGTCACAAGAGGTGGACGATGATGAGACACAATTGCTAGAAAGTCAAAAGGAGGAGCAGGGTGTAGATGTGGAAGACGAGGTGGTGGATGACAGAGTAACTGACCCAACCTGGCAGGAGGACATGCGTAGTGAGGACAGCAGCACAAATGGGGAAGGAGGCATATCCCCCCAACAGGCAGGAAGAAGCAGTGTGGTGGCCACAGACAGAAGGCGTTCATCCGTTCCACGTAACACCAACATGAGTCAAGTTGCCATTCCACCTGTGAGATCTTCCCAAGTCTGGCTATTTTTTAAAGACTCTGCCGATAACCCTAAACAGGCCATTTGCAGCACCTGCCATGCCCGCTTCAGCAGGGGTAGCAAAACAACCAGCCTGACCACTAGCATGATCAGGCACATGCAAGCAAAACACTCGACTTTGTGGGCCAAACCCCAGGCTCGAGGACCACTGTCTGCTGTTCTCACCACTGCTTTTTCCACTGTTTTGCATAGACGCCAATCCCCAGTACATCGTGAACGTGAAGATGCCTCTAGCCCTGCACCTGCTGTGGCCCACAGTCAAGCAGCACCATCAGCAAGCCCGTCCACGTCCTTGTCCCAGCACAGCGCTCAGATGTCTATAACCCAGTCTTTGGAACGCAAGCAGAAATACCCAGCCAACGCCCCACAGGCCGCAGTCCTCAATTCTAATATTTCTCTTCTGCTTGCGCTAGAAATGCTGCCTTTTAGGCTTGTTGAGATGGAAGCTTTCCGCAACATGATGGGGGCGGTCGTCCCAAGGTACTCGGTCCCCAGTCGCCACTATTTCTCCCAGCATGTGTCCCACAACATTACCCGTGCCCTCAACAATGCTGTTGCCGGGAAAGTCCACCTAACCATGGACACGTGGACAAGTGCTTGTGGGCAGGGATGGTACATCTCAATGATGTCACACTGGGTTAACATAGTGGAAGCCCAGACCCAGTTGGACCTTGGGATGGAAAACATCCTCCCCACGCCGAGGATTGTTGGCCCTATGTCAGTCAGGGTTACTCCCACAGTCTACAGCTCCTGCACCTCCTCCTCCTCCGAATCAACACATCAGTCAGAAGCTGGAAGCACTGTAGCACTGCCTCAGCCAAGTGGCAACAGGCTGTGCTGAAACTAATCTGCATAGGTGACAAACCGCACAATGCAGAAGAGTTGTGGACAGTGCTGAAAGAGCAGTCAGATGTTTGGATGACACCGCTAAACCTACAGCCAGGCATGGTCGTGTGTGACAATGGCCATAACCTGGTGGCGGCTCTGAGGCAAGGTGAGCTCACACACGTACCTTGCTTGGCCCATGTGCTTAATCTCTTGGTTCAACGTTTTCTGAAAAGCTACCCGGAGCTGCTGGATCTGCTAGTGAAAGTACGCAGTCTGTCTGCCCATTTTAGAAAGTGAGCTACAGCTTTAGCCGCCCTTGCCGTGCTTCAGCAGCGTTTTCAGATTCCAGCTCAACGACTGTTGTGTGATGTCCCCATCCCCACGCGCTGGAACTCTACGCTGTATATGTTGGAAAGGATTTGAGAGCAGAAGAGGGCCGTTGTTGACTACCAACATCAACAAGGCTGTCAAGAAGAGGTGCGAAACCGGCTAAATAAGATTAAAATAGATAAATCTCCGGGTCCGGATGGCATACACCCACGAGTACTAAGAGAACTAAGTAATGTAATAGATAAACCATTATTTCTTATTTTTAGGGACTCTATAGCGACAGGGTCTGTTCCGCAGGATTGGCGCATAGCAAATGTGGTGCCAATATTCAAAAAGGGCTCTAAAAGTGAACCTGGAAATTATAGGCCAGTAAGTCTAACCTCTATTGTTGGTAAAATATTTGAAGGGTTTCTGAGGGATGTTATTCTGGATTATCTCAATGAGAATAACTGTTTAACTCCATATCAGCATGGGTTTATGAGAAATCGCTCCTGTCAAACCAATCTAATCAGTTTTTATGAAGAGGTAAGCTATAGGCTGGACAACGGTGAGTCATTGGACGTGGTATATCTCGATTTTTCCAAAGCGTTTGATACCGTGCCGCACAAGAGGTTGGTACACAAAATGAGAATGCTTGGTCTGGGGGAAAATGTGTGTAAATGGGTTAGTAACTGGCTTAGTGATAGAAAGCAGAGGGTGGTTATAAATGGTATAGTCTCTAACTGGGTCGCTGTGACCAGTGGGGTACCGCAGGGGTCAGTATTGGGACCTGTTCTCTTCAACATATTCATTAATGATCTGGTAGAAGGTTTACACAGTAAAATATCGATATTTGCAGATGATACAAAACTATGTAAAGCAGTTAATACAAGAGAAGATAGTATTCTGCTACAGATGGATCTGGATAAGTTGGAAACTTGGGCTGAAAGGTGGCAGATGAGGTTTAACAATGATAAATGTAAGGTTATACACATGGGAAGAAGGAATCAATGTCACCATTACACACTGAATGGGAAACCACTGGGTAAATCTGACAGGGAGAAGGACTTGGGGATCCTAGTTAATGATAAACTTACCTGGAGCAGCCAGTGCCAGGCAGCAGCTGCCAAGGCAAACAGGATCATGGGGTGCATTAAAAGAGGTCTGGATACACATGATGAGAGCATTATACTGCCTCTTTACAAATCCCTAGTTAGACCGCACATGGAGTACTGTGTCCAGTTTTGGGCACCGGTGCTCAGGAAGGATATAATGGAACTAGAGAGAGTACAAAGGAGGGCAACAAAATTAATAAAGGGGATGGGAGAACTACAATACCCAGATAGATTAGCGAAATTAGGATTATTTAGTCTAGAAAAAAGACGACTGAGGGTCGATCTAATAACCATGTATAAGTATATAAGGGGACAATACAAATATCTCGCTGAGGATCTGTTTATACCAAGGAAGGTGACGGGCACAAGGGGGCATTCTTTGCGTCTGGAGGAGAGAAGGTTTTTCCACCAACATAGAAGAGGATTCTTTACTGTTAGGGCAGTGAGAATCTGGAATTGCTTGCCTGAGGAGGTGGTGATGGCGAACTCAGTCGAGGGGTTCAAGAGAGGCCTGGATGTCTTCCTGGAGCAGAACAATATTGTATCATACAATTATTAGGTTCTGTAGAAGGACGTAGATCTGGGGATTTATTATGATGGAATATAGGCTGAACTGGATGGACAAATGTCTTTTTTTGGCCTTACTAACTATGTTACTATGTAAATTTCAGGTCAGACTCCACACATAAGACCTCAGGAGTGGACATGGATGTCGGACATATGTAACATCCTCCAAAACTTTGAGGACTGCACCAAGATGGTGAGTGGCGATGATGCCATAACTAGCATCACTATCCCGCTTCTCAGCATTCTGAAAAACTCTCTGCTCACAATCAAAGAGGATGCATTGCAGGCGGAGCACGAGGACATGGAGCAAGGAAACATACAGGGGGATTACACTGAGCCCAGCCTCATGTCTTCTCAACGTGCATTGGTAGGCAATGAGGAGGAGGAAGAAAAGGAGCTACTTTCATGTGCTATAGATGTTACTACAAACACATCTGTATTAGCTTCTGTTCAGTGGGGATGACCTGAGGACAGGGAGGAGGAGGATGAGGACAGCATGGTCAGTCGTCCTGTCGGTGAGGACACGGAAGTCTTGCTTGTTAGCAGTCTGGCAAGCATGGCTGACTTTAGGTTGCGCTGCATTTCACGTGACCCTCGGATTATAAAAATTTTGGGTGACACTCATTACTGGTTGGTGACACTTCTAGACCCACGCTACAAGGAGAACTTTTAATCTCTTCTGCCTGAGGCAGCGAGGTGTACTAAACTTTTGCAGTACCACAGGGCCCTTGTAGCGGAATTACTTAGAAAATTCTCATGGCAGCAGACGTCAGAGGTTGTTGTACAACCAAGGACTCCAAGCGAGAGAGACAGAAGTACAATCCAGCTCAGGCAGGGGAACAATGGCCAAGTTCTGGGACAGTTTTCTCAGACCCTCCCATCGTGGCGGCACAGAGGCAAGGGGTGCTGTCACAAGAAGTGCAATGTTTGGGAAGATGGTGAGGGAGTACCTTGCAGATCATACAAACGTACTCCGTGATTCCTCTGTGCCTTTGAATTATTGGGTATCCAGGCTGGACACATGGCTTGAACTGGCTCTTTACGCCTTGGAGGTCCTGGCCTGCCCTGCTGCTAGCGTTCTGTCGGAGAGGGTTTTTAGTGCCGCTGGTGGAATTATAACAGATAAGCGCATCCGCCTGTCAACTGAAAATGCTGACAGGCTGACTCTTGTAAAAATGAACAAGGCCTGGATTGGGAAAGACTTCTGTACACCACCAAGTGAAAACAGCGAAACATAACCTCAAATACATTCTCTCTTTTGGGGAGGCGTATTCTCATTCACCTCTTCACAACCACACATGGGTATACGCTTCCAGATTTGGTCTGTTTCTTCTTATCCAACTCCTCCTCATCCAGAACCAATATATCACCAGGGTGAACGTGGTCTGTACGGTGCATTTTGGCCAAGGGTGCTGTGATGGCACTTTTATTTTTTTAAAAAAGGACAACACATTGGGGAATTGGTCAAGACATTACATTGGGCCTACTTCTTAACTTGGTCTCCTGCAAATTGTCCTGTACCAGCCAGTAGATCACCAGGATGAACGTGCTCTGTACTGTTATAGGCCAGTGAATTTCTGGCAAAGGGGCTGTGATGGCACTATTTTTTAAGTCCAAAAAGGACAACACATTGGGGAATTGGGCATGAAATTACATTGGGCCTACTTCTTAACTCGGTCGCCTGCAATCTGTCCTGTACCTGCCAGTAGATCATCAGGGTGAACGTGCTCTGTACGGTGCATTTTGGCCAAGGGGGCTGTGATGGCACTCTTTTATTTTTTTTAAAAAGGATCCCACATTGGGGAATTGGGCATGACATTCCATTGGGCCGATTTCTTAACTCGGTCTCCTGCAATCTAAAATGTTCCTGCCACTAGATCACCAGGGTGAACGTGCTCAGTACTGTTATAGGACGTTGATATTTGGGCTAGGGGCATGCAATGGCACTAGTGTATTTTTAAAAAAGGTACCCCCATTGGGGAATTGTTTGGCAGATCATGCACTGCATTAAAAGTCTCAGAGACCCACACCACAACATTGGCCCTAATTCTTAACTCTGTCTCCTGCAACGTCTCTTCCTTATCTACGACGACATGACCTGGGTGAACATGCTTTGTATTGTTATAGGCCCATGAAGTTTGGGCAAGGGGGGCTGTGATGGCAATAGTATATTTTTTTTAAAAGGTACTGTTACATAACCTCCAACACCAAGAATATGTTATGCAGTATATATTATGTATAATAGGTTCCATGTGAAATGCATCAGTCCACAGGCTGCGCCCCTGGGCAGAGGGGACAGGATATTCCCCTTTTGTCCTCCCCCACCTTTGTGATTCCAACAGTGAATATCAGCAGGCTCCGGCCCCCTGCGGCTATTGTGATGTATGTCTGGCCTGCTTTTTCTATTGGCCTGCCCTGTGTATCTGTGTTATACATTCTGTGTGCTGTGAATAAAGTGTGTTCTTTTAGACTGGAAATACGTGGAGTAGCAGTCAGCTTTTATATGCTCTCACGTAATCAAGGAATTCCAGCCAGCGTCCTTCATTCAGAATCCAGCAAAAGCAGAGTGGACCTCCTGAAACACGGGGTGGTACTGAAAGAGGTACCCCAGCTTGGTAGACCCCGTTACAGGTACCCCCATTGGTGAAACCACATCCTTGATGGCAAACACTTCACATTTGTGTACCTTAAAGAGCTCACTTGAAAAGCTCCTTTTTGTGTTGCCTGGTTGCTCAAATTAGACACAATACACTTCATATAAACTTGATAATGCAATGATGTTAGTTTGGCTCAGTAGTTTATTACAAATATGTGTTTGTCCAGTATATCAGTTTCTCTCCTTGAAAGCCATAACTTTGGCTGCCTCAAATGTACAAATGGTGAATATACAAATGGCGATTTGTAAACAAGATTGAAATACTGTACACCGAAAGCATTCAGACAATCACACAGCTACATTTCTTGTAAAACATTTACAGATGTGACAGACAATGCTCATAATGACACAATCTTGATAAATGTTTGTTTTCTCACTTCAGAAACAGTTCAAAGCCTCTATATGTTTGCTGTTTGTCATTGTAAAACATTAAGGTTTACTGAAACTATGCCGTGGTGGTTTGACCTAAATCCTTGTGACTTTTATTTTCTAGTGGTTTATGGCCCCTCGTCTGATGACTCCATGATATCTCAGTTTCATACAACCTTGAAAGCTGGCCACTTGAAGGTATTGGTGAAACTAGAGTTACCACATAGTGTTATTCACTATATAAGACTCGAGAAACATGACTAAAACAGATGCCAAAACTGGGGTACCTGTACATGTACAGCGTGCTGATATCTGCATAATTGGGGACGCCCATGCAGTGTAGGTAATCTCCCAGGGGTTCTCGGTCTTGGTGTTGCTTCTCAGATATTCCAGACGGATGATATTTAAAAGCCTCTTGGTGATGATCTAAGTATACTGTATGAAGTTAATCTTCATATATACGTAATCAGTATATTTATGTACAGTTGTGACCAAAAGTATTGACACCCCTGCAATTCTGTCAGATAATACTCAGTTTCTTCCTGAAAATGATTGCAAACATAAATTATTTGCTATTATCTTCATTTAATTTGTCTTAAATGAAAAAGCACAAAAAGAATCGTCCTAAAGCCAAATTGGATATAATTCCACACCAAACATAAAAAAGGGGGTGGACAAAAGTATTGGCACCGTTCAAAAATCATGTGATGCTTCTGTAATTTGTGTAATTAACAGCACCTGTAACTTACCTGTGGCACCTAACAGGTGTTGGCAATAACTCAATCACACTTGCAGCCAGTTGACATGGATTAAAGTTGACTCAACCTCTGTCCTGTGTCCTTGTGTGAACCACATTGAGCATGGAGAAAAGAAAGAAGACCAAAGAACTGTCTGAGGACTTGAGAAACCAAATTGTGAGGAAGCATGAGCAATCTCAAGGCTACAAGTCCATCTCCAAAGACCTGAATGTTCCTGTGTCTACCGTGCGCAGTGTCATCAAGAAGTGTAGAGCCCATGGCACTGTGGCTAACCTCCCTAGATGTGGATGGAAAAGAAAAATTGACAAGAGATTTCAACGCAAGATTGTGCGGATGTTGGATAAAGAACATAGTAACATAGTAACATAGTTAGTAAGGCCGAAAAAAGACATTTGTCCATCCAGTTCAGCCTATATTCCATCATAATAAATCCCCAGATCTACGTCCTTCTACAGAACCTAATAATTGTATGATACAATATTGTTCTGCTCCAGGAAGACATCCAGGCCTCTCTTGAACCCCTCGACTGAGTTCGCCATCACCACCTCCTCAGGCAAGCAATTCCAGATTCTCACTGCCCTAACAGTAAAGAATCCTCTTCTATGTTGGTGGAAAAACCTTCTCTCCTCCAGACGCAAAGAATGCCCCCTTGTGCCCGTCACCTTCCTTGGTATAAACAGATCCTCAGCGAGATATTTGTATTGTCCCCTTATATACTTATACATGGTTATTAGATCGCCCCTCAGTCGTCTTTTTTCTAGACTAAATAATCCTAATTTCGCTAATCTATCTGGGTATTGTAGTTCTCCCATCCCCTTTATTAATTTTGTTGCCCTCCTTTGTACTCTCTCTAGTTCCATTATATCCTTCCTGAGCACCGGTGCCCAAAACTGGACACAGTACTCCATGTGCGGTCTAACTAGGGATTTGTACAGAGGCAGTATAATGCTCTCATCATGTGTATCCAGACCTCTTTTAATGCACCCCATGATCCTGTTTGCCTTGGCAGCTGCTGCCTGGCACTGGCTGCTCCAGGTAAGTTTATCATTAACTAGGATCCCCAAGTCCTTCTCCCTGTCAGATTTACCCAGTGGTTTCCCGTTCAGTGTGTAATGGTGATATTGATTCCCTCTTCCCATGTGTATAACCTTACATTTATCATTGTTAAACCTCATCTGCCACCTTTCAGCCCAAGTTTCCAACTTATCCAGATCCATCTGTAGCAGAATACTATCTTCTCTTGTATTAACTGCTTTACATAGTTTTGTATCATCTGCAAATATCGATATTTTACTGTGTAAACCTTCTACCAGATCATTAATGAATATGTTGAAGAGAACAGGTCCCAATACTGACCCCTGCGGTACCCCACTGGTCACAGCGACCCAGTTAGAGACTATACCATTTATAACCACCCTCTGCTTTCTATCACTAAGCCAGTTACTAACCCATTTACACACAATTTCCCCCAGACCAAGCATTCTCATTTTGTGTACCAACCTCTTGTGCGGCACGGTATCAAACGCTTTGGAAAAATCGAGATATACCACGTCCAATGACTCACCGTGGTCCAGTCTATAGCTTACCTCTTCATAAAAACTGATTAGATTGGTTTGACAGGAGCGATTTCTCATAAACCCATGCTGATATGGAGTTAAACAGTTATTCTCATTGAGATAATCCAGAATAACATCCCTCAGAAACCCTTCAAATATTTTACCAACAATAGAGGTTAGACTTACTGGCCTATAATTTCCAGGTTCACTTTTAGAGCCCTTTTTGAATATTGGCACCACATTTGCTATGCGCCAGTCCAGAACCTCGACTAACATCCAAACAAGTTCAAGCTGCCCTGCAGTCCGACAGTACAACAGTGTCAACGCGTACTATCCGTCGGTGTCTGAATGAAAGGGACTGTATGGTAGGAGACCCAGGAAGACCCCACTTCTTACCCCGAGTCATAAAAAAGCCAGGCTGGAGTTTGCCAAAACTTACCTGAAAAAGTCTAAAACGTTTTGGAAGAATGTTCTCTGGTCAGATGAGACAAAAGTAGAGCTTTTTGGGCAAAGGTATCAACATAGAGTTTACAGGAGAAAAAAAAGAGGCATTCAAAGAAAAGAACACGGTCCCTACAGTCAAACATGGCGGAGGTTCCCTGTTGTTTTGGGGTTGCTTTGCTGCCTCTGGCACTGGATTGCTTGACCGTGTGCATGGCATTATGAAGTCTGAAGACTACCAACAAATTTTGCAGCATAATGTAGGGCCCAGTGTGAGAAAGCTGGGTCTCCCTCAGAGGTCATGGGTCTTCCAGCAGGACAATGACCCAAAACACACTTCAAAATGCACTAGAAAATGGTTTGAGAGAAAGCACTGGAGACTTCTAAGGTGGCCAGCAACGAGTCCAGATCTGAATCCCATAGAACACCTGTGGAAAGATCTGAAAATTGCAGTTTGGAGAAGGCGCCCTTCAAATATCAGGGACCTGGAGCAGTTTGCCAAAGAAGAATGGTCTAAAATTCCAGCAGAGCTTTGTAAGAAACTCATTGATGGTTACCGGAAGCGGTTGGTCGCAGTTATTTTGGCTAAAGGTTGTGCAACCAAGTATTAGGCTGAGGGTGCCAATACTTTTGTCCGGCCCATTTTTGGAGTTTTGTGTGAAATGATCAATGTTTTGCTTTTTTCTTCATTCTCTTTTGTGTTTTTTTCATGTAACACAAATTAAATGAAGATAATAACGACACAGAATTTGTGATTGCAATCATTTTCAGGAAGAAACTGAGTATTATCTGACAGAATTGCAGGGGTGTCAATACTTTTGGCCACAACTGTAATCCTTATATGTAATTATTAACCTTTGTATGTTATTGTTAACATATACAAAAATGTATGCACTCCCACTATTCAATCTTAAAATTCCTTGAATTTTGTAGTTTGCAATGAAATTGCTTTGTATTGCAAGGATTAGACTTTTTTTTAAAGCCGTATCTGAACCTTAGGCCGCAGTCACACTACAGCGAGATACGGCCGAGTCTCGCAGGTTAAAACCAACCTCTGGCGCTCCGGAGCTGAGCGTGCGGCCGCACAGCAATACATGGAGCCGCACGCTCCGCTCCGGAGTGCCGGTGCCAGAGCTTGTTTTTAACCTGCGAGACTCGGCCGTATCTCGCTGTAGTGTGACTGCGGCCTTAGTGTTAAAAACATGGCAAACACAACTGCCAAATTCTCCTGCAAATAATTCTGCAAAGAGGGAACCATCATACCATGGAGTGGATTTTCCTGGGTCCATCCAGTATGTGGGTTCCAAGGCCTAATGGGGTACATATGACTATGCAGCAGGGCTCGCCTTCCTGCCAATGTATAAAACAATGGAGTATTCAGCACAAAATGCATATTGTGAAGTGGATTTTCCTGGGCCCATCCAGTATGTGGGTTCAAAGGCTTATTGGGGTGCAAATGAATTGGTAGCAGGGCAGGCCTTGAATTCAATGTAACACTTTTCCTGGAGTCCCCCCTGGACATCTTATGACAGGGGTATTGTGTAGCGTCGTCATTCTTGGCAGCCCATCCACTCACGGCATAGGCTACAACAGCTTAGGAGACCCACTGTTTAATAACGGCTCTTTAAGAAGATTAATGCCGCCTGATGCATCAGTAAAAATAGGCTCTGTGACTTTAAGAGTCGCTCCTTCATAAATGAACCAAGATGGGTCTGTATGTGTCACACACCACATGGCCAGCTAGGGGGGTCACATGTTATAATGACATTTCCCAGTGAATGCATTTGTAGTGGTTGGAAGCAATGTTAAGGTTGAAAAACGCTTCAAAAACGCAGCGTCTGAACTAAGCCCAAGTGGTGGAGGAAATTTTCGGTCTGGGGTTAATATTTGGCCTTACAGGCAAGTCATTAACCTGCAAAGGATGGACCTTGACATATTTCCCAGCAAAACCCGTTTTGGTTTCGTTTTCATGTGTCTTTTGTGGCACCGGGAAAAATGGCCTGAATCTCTGACAACATTGCTTACAGCTGTGAACTAGGAGTCAGGAATGCTTCCAGGGGCGATCCCCATGATGTCCATGTGTAATTTGAGCAGAGTTTCCATCATTTTCAGTCGTTTTTAGACCTTAACCCCTTTCTGACCTCGGACGGGATAGTGCGTCCGAGGTCAGATCCCCTGCTTTGATGCAGGGCTCCGCGGTGAGCCCGCATCAAAGCCGGGACATGTCAGCTGTTTTGAACAGCTGACATGTGCCCGTAATAGGCGCGGGCAGAATCGCAATCTGCCCGCACCTATTAACTAGTTAAATGCCGCTGTCAAACGCAGACAGCGGCATTTAACTACCGCATCCGGCCGGCCGGAAATGACGTCATCGCCGACCCCCCGTCACATGATTGGGGGTCGGCGATGCGTCTCCATTGTAACCATAGAGGTCCTTGAGACCTCTATGGTTACTGATCGCCGGTGGCTGTGAGCGCCACCCTGTGGTCGGCGCTCACAGCACATCTCCATTTCTGCTACATAGCAGCAATCAGCAGATCGCTGCTATGGAGCAGAGCCGATCGTGCTGTGCCTGCTTCTAGCCTCCCATGGAGGCTATTGAAGCATGGCAAAAGTAAAAAAAAAAAAAAAAAAAGGTAAAAAAAAAGTTAAAAAAATATATAAAAGTTTAAATCACCCCCCTTTCGCCCCAATCAAAATAAATCAATAAAAAAAATATAAAATCTACGCATATTTGGTATCGTCGCGTTCAGAATCACCCGATCTATCAATAAAAACAAAGATTAACCTGATCACTAAATGGCGTAGCGAGAAAAAAAATCAAAACGCCAAAATTACGTTTTTTTGGTCGCCGCGACATTGCATTAAAATGCAATAACGGGCGATCAAAAGAACGTATCTGCACCGAAATACTATCATTAAAAACGCCAGCTCGGCACGCAAAAAAATAAGCCCTCAACCGACCCCAGATCATGAAAAATGGAGACGCTACGGGTATCGGAAAATGGCGCAATTTTTTTTTTTTTTTTTTTAGCAAAGTTTGGAATTTTTTTTCACCACTTAGATAAAAAATAACCTAGTCATGTTAGGTGTCTATTAACTCGTACTGACCTGGAGAATCATATTGGCAGGTCAGTTTTAGCATTTAGTTTACCTAGCAAAAAAGCCAAACAAAAAACAAGTGTGGGATTGCACTTTTTTTGCAATTTTACCGAACTTGGAATTTTTTTCCTGTTTTCTAGTACACGACATGCTAAAACCAATGATGTCGTTCAAAAGTACAACTCGTCCCGCAAAAAATAAGCCCTCACATGGCCAAATTGACGGAAAAATAAAAAAGTTATCGCTCTGGGAAGGAGGGGAGTGAAAAAACGAACACAGAAAAATGAAAAATCCCAAGGTCATGAAGGGGTTAAAAGGACCCCCGGGGGATCACGGTAAAAATACTCAGGTCTCCCATAGACTTACATTGGGCTCGTTGTTCTGGCAGAGTCCCCGAGTATTCCAATCTGCTCAACACGAGTGACGAGCACCCGAGCATTTTAGTGCTCGCCCATCACTATTCAGAAATGAATATGGTGTGGAATAACCATGATTTTTAATCACAGCTTTCATGCATCTTGGCAGCTTTCCAGTCTCTCACAGGCTTCTGGCACAAAAATGTCAGCAGTTCTTTGTTTGATGGCTTGTGACTATCTATCATCCTCTTGATTATATTCCAGAGGTTTCCAATGGGGTTCAGGTCTGGAGAATGGGCGGCCATGACAGGGATTAGATGTGGTGGTTTCTTAATTTTTGCCAGAGCTGCATATACAGTTATATGAAAAAGTTTGGGCACCCCTATCAATCTTAAGCTTAATGTTTTATAAAAATTGTTTTTTTTGGCAACAGCTATTTCAGTTTCATATATCTAATAACTGTTGGACACAGTAATGTTTCTGCCTTGAAATGAGGTTTATTGTACTAACAGAAAATGTGCAATCTGCATTCAAACAAAATTTGACAGGTGCATAAGTATGGGCACCCCACCAGAAAAGTGACATTAATATTTAGTAGATCCTCCTTTTGCAAAAATAACAGCCTCTAGTCGCTTCCTGTAGCTTTTAATGAGTTCCTGGATCCTGGATGAAGGTATTTTTGACCATTCCTCTTTACAAAACAATTCCAGTTCAGTTAAGTTTGATGGTCGCCGAGCATGGACAGCCCTCTTCAAATGATCCCACAGGTGTTCAATGATATTCAGGTCTGGGGACTGGGATGGCCATTCCAGAACAGTGTAATTGTTCCTCTGCATGAATGCCTGAGTAGATTTGGAGCTGTGTTTTGGATCATTGTCTTGCTGAAAGATCCATCCCCTGCGTAACTTCAACTTTGTCACTGATTCATGAACATTATTGTCAAGAATCTGCTGATACTGAGAGGAATCCATGCGTCCCTCAACTTTAATAAGATTCCCGATGCCGGCATTGGCCACACAGCCCCAAAGCATGATGGAACCTCCACCAAATTTTACTGTGGGTAGCATGTGCTTTTCCTGGAATGCTGTGTTTTTTGGCCGCCATGCATAACGCCTTTTTGTATGACCAAACAACTCAATCTTGGTTTCATCAGTCCACAGGACCTTCTTCCAAAAAGAAATTGGCTTCTCCAAATGTGCTTTTGCATACCTCAGCCGACTCTGTTTGTGGCGTGCTTGCAGAAACGGCTTCTTTCGAATCACTCTCCCATACAGCTTCTCCTTGTACAAAGTGCGTTGTATAGTTGACCGGTGCACAGTGACACCATCTGCAGCAAGTTGATGCTGCAGCTCTCTGGAGGTGGTCTGAGGATTGTCCTCGACTGATCTCACCATTCTTCTTCTCTGCCTTTCTGATGTTTTTCTTGGCCTGCCACTTCTGGCCTTAACAACAACTGTACCTGTGTTCCTCCATTTCCTTACTATGTTCCTCACAGTGGAAATTGACAGGTTAAATCTCTGAGACAGCTTTTTGTATCCTTCCCCTGAACAACTATGTTGAATAATCTTTGTTTTCAGATCATTAGACAGTTGTTTTGAGGAGCCCATGATGCCACTCTTCAAAGGAGATTCAAACAGGAGAACAACTTGCAAGTGGCCACTTTAAGTAGCTTTTCTCATGATTGCATACACCTGGATATGAAGTTCAAAGCTCAATGAGGTTAGAAAACAAAATAAAGTGCTTTAGTAAGTCAGTAAAAAGTAGGTAGGAGTATTTAAAACAAGAAAATGATAAGGGTACACATACTTATGCACCTGTCAAATTTTGTTTGAATGCAGATTGCACATTTTCTGTTAGTACAATAAACCTCATTTCAAGGCAGAAACATTACTGTGTCCAACAGTTATTAGATATATGAAACTGAAATAGCTGTTGCAAAAAAACACAATTTTTATAAAACATTAAGCTTAAAATTAATAGGGGTGCCCAAACTTTTTCATATAACTGTATTACCTCAATTGCCACTGCACAAAAGCAATCAGGAAGAGCTGAGTCAATGTTCAAGAATTAGCGCTTCTAATAGATGCTCCATTTCTCGTGCGGCTGAGGACTAGTCTTATTAGTGTTGGTAGGGGCCAATTTCCATGGACATACATAGTAACATAGTTAGTAAGGCCGAAAAAAGACATTTGTCCATCCAGTTCAGCCTATATTCCATCATAATAAATCCCCAGATCTACGTCCTTCTACAGAACCTAATAATTGTATGATACAATATTGTTCTGCTCCAGGAAGACATCCAGGCCTCTCTTGAACCCCTCGACTGAGTTCGCCATCACCACCTCCTCAGGCAAGCAATTCCAGATTCTCACTGCCCTAACAGTAAAGAATCCTCTTCTATGTTGGTGGAAAAACCTTCTCTCCTCCAGACGCAAAGAATGCCCCCTTGTGCCCGTCACCTTCCTTGGTATAAACAGATCCTCAGGACCTTCACAGCCTTTTAATATCAGCCCTTAGCTGTCTGTTTTGCCTTAACTGGTTATTAAATATGGAGGGGGCCCCAATTAAGTTTTTGGGTGAGTCCACCCATTTTTTAATAATTAGCAAAGAAAAAGCAGACAGCTGTTCACTGATTAATAGGCTGAAAAGGTAAATGTTTATTGGGCCCTTCCCAGCATAATGAGACCAGCTCACGGCCAATGTGGTCTCGAACTTTCGTGCTGTAAAATGTGGGTAGTAAGGGGTAAGGGTGAAAAATGGAACAAAAAGGGGGTAAGCAGGACAACAGCCCTGAAAACAAATGTGGATAGTGAGATCACTTATAATAACAGAGAATAAAAAGTAATAATAATAATCTTGAAAAAAGAGGCATAGGTCCAAATGTAGGAGGAGGTGTAGTAGGTGGATGACCTTGAGGCGAATGTGGCGATGAAGGTGGAAGAGGCAGGGGATGAGGTATCCAACAGTTTTTTTTTTTTAGGGACAGCACTTAAAATAACATAGTATAAAATAAAATAAAAAAGAACAATGTAGATACAGTAGTCGGATGTCCTAGTGGAGGAGGAGGTGGTGTAGGTGGACCAGCAGTAGGTGGACCAGCAGTAGGTGGAAGAGGCAGGCCTGATGGTATCCAACATTATTTTTGTGGATTTTATTTCTCTTCCTTTTTGGTAAGGCCCCAAAATAAAACAAATGGCAAATAAAATATAACAATGTCTGGGTGCAGATGGTACATTTGTCTGGTCAGCCGAAGGTACAGACGAGTCCTGTGGACTCCACGCCTGGTTTCTTTTAATGAATGTGAGAGTGCCCATGTTGGCTTTGGACAGGTGGATGCGCCTATGTGTGATTATATCCCCTGCTGTAATAAACACATGTTCCAACATTACACTTGCCACGGGGCATGCCAGCACTTCCAAGTCAAAAAGTACAAGCCTAGGCTATGGGTCCAGTTTGGAAACCAAGAAGTTAAATGGGCAGAGCCATCACTTAGTACATGCAGACGTGTGGACATGGACATGTACTATTCCACCATGTTGTTATAACGCTGGCACCTGGTTGTATAGACCGTATCAGATGGTGGTGCTGGATGCTGTGGCATGCTGATAATTTTTTTTTTCACATTTTAGCCATGCTAACCCTCCCTTCCGAGGTGGTGCCCCAGCTGTGTTGGCGACTTCCTCCTCCTCTGCCTTGTGTCTCTTCTGTCAGGTGGGAATGCCGTCAGTAGTGCCCCTAGCAGCATGTGCTTGTATTCACACATTTTGTCATCCCACTCCAGTGACGGAAGTAATAATGGTGCAAAGCTCTCCACAGTTCTGCACCGCCTTATATCTCCTCTCTCATCTCCGTCTATCGCCCTACACGTGCCCTCCGTTCTACAAATGACCTAAGACTAAAGGTACCGTCACATTTAGCGACGCTGCAGCGATCCAGACAACGATCCCGATTGCTGCAGCGTCGCTGTGTGGTCGCTGGAGAGCTGTCACACAGACAGCTCTCCAGCGACCAACGATGCCCGTCCTCTGGTAACCAGGGTAAACATTGGGTTACTAAGCGCAGGGCCGCGCTTAGTAACCCGATGTTTACCCTGGTTACCAGCGTAAACGTAAAAAAAACCAAACACTACAAACTTACCTTCCGCTGTCTGTCCCCCGGCGTTCTGCTTCTCTGCACTGACTGTGAGCGCCAGCCGGAAAGCACAGCAGTGACGTCACCGCTGTGCTCTGCTTTACGGCTGGCAGGCACTCACAATGCAGAGAAGCACAGCGCCGTGGGACAGACAGCGAAAGGTAAGTATGTAGTGTTTTTTTTTTTTACGTTTACGCTGGTAACCAGGGTAAACATCGGGTTACTAAGCGCGGCCCTGCGCTTAGTAACCCGATGTTTACCCTGGTTACCAGTGAAGACATCGCTGAATCGGCGTCACACACGCCAATTCAGCGGTGTCTGCGGGAAGTCCAGCGACGAAATAAAGTTCTGGACTTTCTGCAGCGACCAACGATGGCACAGCAGGATCCTGATCGCTGCTGTGTGTCAAACTCAACGATATCGCTAGCCAGGACGCTGCAACGTCACGGATCGCTAGCGATATCGTTCAGTGTGACGGTACCTTTACATCCCCCGTAATCCGAACCTCGCACCTCCGTCTCCAAGACTTCTCTCGTGCTGCACCAGCTCTCTGGAATGCACTTCCCCAGATGATCAGACTGATACCTAGCCCCGACCTATTCAAGCTCGCTTTAAAAACCCATCTCTTCAAACAAGCCTACCACATCAACTACTCAGTAAACTAACTTTGTCCTGTTTCCTCCTTCCAAATATTATCTGCATGTGAATCTGCCCCCTACTACTCATCTCTCTCCACACCCTCCATGCACATGATAACTGCACTTGATACTTGACTATTGCACTTAAACACACGGGCTGATGACCGGATCATGCAGCTTTATATGAAAATCCCTATTTATTATAGTTGCCAGACCTGAAATAACAAGCACTTTTCACCTATTGTTCCCCCCATTTCCTTGTAGATTGTAAGCTTGTGTGACGCCCAGGAGACCGGGGTACCCAGCACCGGACCAATGGGGTCTGTCTCTTGAGGGAGATGTCACGGGTGGCTTGACCCGGTGCTGTGGCCTCAGGCAATGCACAGTGTAAGGGGTATCGTGAGGGAACAGGCACTTACTTGATCAGCAGCAGGTTCTCTCAGCGGTGATGATCCTGATCCTGGATAGATAGCTATTGTCCAAATGAAAGTCTGAGGCACTGAAACGTTAACCAGTTTACTTCAACATAAAGGGATTTACAACCAGTCCTGTCACCGGAGTCTGTATGGGAACTCTGAGTTACTTTGACCCTGCCGGGGTCTTCGCCTCTTATTGTACGCAGTTTCTGTGTGGCCCTGCTGCTGTATGTGAACTGGCTGCCGGCCCAATCTGTCCCCTCCGGGTCCTGGTTCGACGGGCAACCCGAGTCCTTTTATCGGCTTACCCCCTCCGGGAGTACCGCTGAACTCTGTGTCTGTTGCTGCGTCCGGTCCTAGTGAAGCTGATAACACCTCACGTTTTTCCGGTTGCTGTATTATATATAATGAATACAGCCACGGATCTGGTATCCGTCTTTGCGCCTGTTCTGGGTAGTGATTAATGCTACCCGGTTCTCACAATGTCCTTTTTCTCCGTCCC
The DNA here is from genome assembly GCF_032444005.1 of Ranitomeya imitator. NCBI lineage: Eukaryota > Metazoa > Chordata > Amphibia > Anura > Dendrobatidae > Ranitomeya > Ranitomeya imitator. The sequence continues at coordinate 22,411,267 of NC_091282.1, forward strand.
TTTTCTCCTCAGGCCGGTGATTTGGGCCTGGAAACCGTCATAGGGCTGTTAGAAATTCAGCTGTATGACCTCTCACTTTCAGCTCCTTAGCCCAACTGCCAGTTCTTCTCTCAGACCAGAATGGATCAAGGGGAGTCTCTGGAGCTCCCCCTTCTGGCCGGAGGTGGTAGTGAAGTTTTGCTATCTTAGTACTTGTATTTAGTGTCAGTAACTGTTTTTGTGGCAAATACCCCTAGGGGTGCCACATTCTCCCTTAGTTAAGAACAGTACTCCGGGACTGTGGGACGATAACATTTTGAAATAACAATTAATATGTACAGAGTCTTAAAAATGAAAAGTTACAAAAACCACTCAAGGAAACAAAAATAGAGTTCTATAAAAAGTCACTTCAAATCGCGTCAATTAATGCAGTTCTATCCTTGAAGGTACTAGGAAAGGCACTGCACTTCGTGTCCAGGAATTTAGTTCCATTTTTCCAACAGAGTTGTCAATATAAAGTCTAAAGAAAGTTCAAAAAGAGCAAAAAGCAAAGTTCAAAAAGCAGTCTTTCCGGAGCTTTGATTTAGTGCCTCCGGGTTGAAGTTCAAGAATATGCAAGAAGTTCATACAGACAAGTCTCTGTAGGCACTGGGCTTAAACGTTGCAGAATGATAACAATGACTATAGTTTTATAGTTGGTAATCCGCATACCTGGCCGGTAATTGACCCTGGGTACTACGCTGTGATCTACGTAATAGCGGTGTCTCTTCATGTGGTGTACTACTGTCTACTGCGGATGTAGTATCTGCCCGCTCTGCTAAAGATAATTCCACGACTATGGAGTTGGCAAGTCCACCGTGAATGGGATTACTCTGATCAGGAATCTGTTCTTCCTGGCCTGGAACCTCCCGTAGTACGGGGTCAGCCTCTTCCTGTCTTGGGACTTCTGGTATTGGGTTCGGTGTTGGGTAAAAGGCCACCATGGGAACCACTACTGCACCATGGTATGTTAGTAGAGTTTTGGGAAAGTCTCCTATACAGGTGTGATACACTTCCTCTTCTTTTTCCTTTACTGGTTGAACCTGCATGGGTTGAATAACTTCTGGTTCTGGCTGGACAACTTCTGGCTCTTTAAGTGCTTCCGGACATAATTTAAGATTGTCTCTTGACACTAGTACAGATGTTAAGCCTCCGTTTTTGCTAATGAGACACATTTTAGGATTATCCATTCTTGTTGGTAAAACTGTGTAGGGTACGGCTTCCCACTGATTGTCTAGTTTATTGGTTCGACGATTTCTCTTGAGCACTTGGTCACCCGGTCTTAATGGGGTCGCTAGAGCATTCTGGTTGAAAGTTCGCTCTTGTATTTCTCTAGTTTGCTGAAGGCTTCTTTCCACACTCTCTTGCACTTGGCGATACTGCTTTTGCCGTATGATATCCCAATTGGAGTCTTGAACTTCTGCGTCTGGTTTCAGAATTCCCATTTCTAGATCGATTGGTAATTGGCCGGGTCTTGCACGCATAAGGTAAGCTGGGGTGCAGTTGGTGGAGCTCACCGGGACATGATTATACAGATCCACCAAGTCAGGCAATTTCTCTGGCCATTGATTCCTTTCTGCCTCAGGTAAAGTCTTTAGTAGGTCTATTACAATATGGTTCATCTTCTCGCATAAGCCGTTTGTTTGTGGATGATAGGCCGTCGTCCGGATCTTTTTGCAACCATACATATTACAGAATTCTCTGAAGATCTCTGATTCAAAGGCTGTACCTTGGTCGGTGAGAACCTGTTCCGGATATTCATGGGGTCTACAAAAGTACGTTTGGAACGCTTTGGCTGCTATTTTTGCTGTCAGATCTTTTACGGGTACTACTACCAAGAAGCGTGAATAATGGTCCACGATGGTCAAGGCATAGACATAGCCGGACCGGCTTGGTGTCACCTTCACGTGGTCTATGGCTACAAGTTCAAGTGGTTGTTTGGTGATAATGGGCTGCAGTGGTGCTCTTTGGTTCTTTTGATCGTTTCTTCTGAGGTTGCACGGACCACAGTTTCTGCACCACTGTTCGATTGATTTTCTCATCCCGACCCAATAAAATCTTTCTCTTAGAAGTACTTCTAACTTTTTCCAACCGAAGTGACCAGCACCATTATGGTAAGCTTCGAGGACCATCTTCACATCTTGTTTAGACACGATAATCTGCCAAACCAATTCATGTGTTTTCGGATTGGTGTACCTTCTACAGAGCTTCCCTTGATACAGGAACATTTTGCCTCTCTCTTTCCAGAGTTGATGCGTCTCTTCTGGGGCATCCTCATCGGGATATGCACTTTGCTCAGTCAGCAGTTCCTTCACCAACTTCACAGCCGGATTGCTGTCTTGGGTGTCAGCCCATCTATGGTGTGCTAACGGATTAAAATTCACCTCTTGTTGTTTCTGATAGGTACTTGACTGATGATGTTTTGTCCAGGAATTTAGTTCCATTTTTCCAACAGAGTTGTCAATATAAAGTCTAAAGAAAGTTCAAAAAGAGCAAAAAGCAAAGTTCAAAAAGCAGTCTTTCCGGAGCTTTGATTTAGTGCCTCCGGGTTGAAGTTCAAGAATATGCAAGAAGTTCATACAGACAAGTCTCTGTAGGCACTGGGCTTAAACGTTGCAGAATGATAACAATGACTATAGTTTTATAGTTGGTAATCCGCATACCTGGCCGGTAATTGACCCTGGGTACTACGCTGTGATCTACGTAATAGCGGTGTCTCTTCATGTGGTGTACTACTGTCTACTGCGGATGTAGTATCTGCCCGCTCTGCTAAAGATAATTCCACGACTATGGAGTTGGCAAGTCCACCGTGAATGGGATTACTCTGATCAGGAATCTGTTCTTCCTGGCCTGGAACCTCCCGTAGTACGGGGTCAGCCTCTTCCTGTCTTGGGACTTCTGGTATTGGGTTCGGTGTTGGGTAAAAGGCCACCATGGGAACCACTACTGCACCATGGTATGTTAGTAGGGTTTTGGGAAAGTCTCCTATACAGGTGTGATACATTTCCTCTTCTTTTTCCTTTACTGGTTGGACCTGCATGGGTTGAATAACTTCTGGTTCTGGCTGGACAACTTCTGGCTCTTTAAGTGCTTCCGGACATAATTTAAGATTGTCTCTTGACACTAGTACAGATGTTAAGCCTCCGTTTTTGCTAATGAGACACATTTTAGGATTATCCATTCTTGTTGGTAAAACTGTGTAGGGTACGGCTTCCCACTGATTGTCTAGTTTATTGGTTCGACGATTTCTCTTGAGCACTTGGTCACCCGGTCTTAATGGGGTCGCTAGAGCATTCTGGTTGAAAGTTCGCTCTTGTATTTCTCTAGTTTGCTGAAGGCTTCTTTCCACACTCTCTTGCACTTGGCGATACTGCTTTTGCCGTATGATATCCCAATTGGAGTCTTGAACTTCTGCGTCTGGTTTCAGAATTCCCATTTCTAGATCGATTGGTAATTGGCCGGGTCTTGCACGCATAAGGTAAGCTGGGGTGCAGTTGGTGGAGCTCACCGGGACATGATTATACAGATCCACCAAGTCAGGCAATTTCTCTGGCCATTGATTCCTTTCTGCCTCAGGTAAAGTCTTTAGTAGGTCTATTACAATATGGTTCATCTTCTCGCATAAGCCGTTTGTTTGTGGATGATAGGCCGTCGTCCGGATCTTTTTGCAACCATACATATTACAGAATTCTCTGAAGATCTCTGATTCAAAGGCTGTACCTTGGTCGGTGAGAACCTGTTCCGGATATTCATGGGGTCTACAAAAGTACGTTTGGAACGCTTTGGCTGCTATTTTTGCTGTCAGATCTTTTACGGGTACTACTACCAAGAAGCGTGAATAATGGTCCACGATGGTCAAGGCATAGACATAGCCGGACCGGCTTGGTGTCACCTTCACGTGGTCTATGGCTACAAGTTCAAGTGGTTGTTTGGTGATAATGGGCTGCAGTGGTGCTCTTTGGTTCTTTTGATCGTTTCTTCTGAGGTTGCACGGACCACAGTTTCTGCACCACTGTTCGATTGATTTTCTCATCCCGACCCAATAAAATCTTTCTCTTAGAAGTACTTCTAACTTTTTCCAACCGAAGTGACCAGCACCATTATGGTAAGCTTCGAGGACCATCTTCACATCTTGTTTAGACACGATAATCTGCCAAACCAATTCATGTGTTTTCGGATTGGTGTACCTTCTACAGAGCTTCCCTTGATACAGGAACATTTTGCCTCTCTCTTTCCAGAGTTGATGCGTCTCTTCTGGGGCATCCTCATCGGGATATGCACTTTGCTCAGTCAGCAGTTCCTTCACCAACTTCACAGCCGGATTGCTGTCTTGGGTGTCAGCCCATCTATGGTGTGCTAACGGATTAAAATTCACCTCTTGTTGTTTCTGATAGGTACTTGACTGATGATGTTTTGCCTTGGGATGATGGAAGGCTGGTAGTTCAATTTCTTCAAGCTCCCCCGTTTCTTCTTCTACATCTCTCAAGTGTGGCATCCGGGATAGGTCATCGGCATTTCCATTCTTGCGACCTGCTCGATACTTGATTATGAAGTTGTAATTAGATAACCGGGCTATCCATCGCTGTTCTAATGCACCTAATTTGGCTGTGTCCAGATGGGTCAACGGATTGTTGTCAGTATAGACAATAAATTCTGCAGCGGCCAGATTGGGCTGTGACTGAACGTTTCAAACACTAACTACTGCCAGTAGTTCCAATTTGAAGGAGCTGTAATTTTCTGAATTTCTTTCAGTTGGCCGGAGCTTTCTACTTGCAAAGGCGATGACTTTCTCCCGACCTTCTTGCTTTTGTGACAGCACCGCTCCTAGTCCCACATTACTGGCATCGGTGTAGAGGATGAAAGGTTGATGGTAATCTGGGTATGCCAGAACCTCTTCTCCGGTTAGTGCCTTCTTTAGTTGTTCAAAGGAGTCTTCCCTTTCATCGTTCCACTGAAAAGGAGGGTTTCGGTTTGAAGGTTTCTTCGTCTGCCCTACCAAGGCGTCTTGCAAGGGTGCTGCCAACTTGGTAAATCCTTTTATAAGTCTGCGATAGTAACCCACCAATCCCAGGAATTGCCTCACTTCTTTTGCGCTGGTAGGTCTCGGCCAATCCCTTATGGCGCTTATTCTCTCGGGATCCGGTGCTACTCCCTCCGAACTCACGATGTGTCCCAGGTACTGTACCTTTGGCTTGAGAAGGTGACATTTGGATGGCTTGACTTTCATGCCATACCTGGATAAGGCTTCGAACACTTCTGCCAGGTCTTTTAAGTGTTGTTCGTAAGTCTTTGAGTAGACGATCACATCATCTAGGTACAGGAGGACGGTCTCGAAGTTCTTGTGTCCGAGGCAGCATTCCATCAGCCGCTGGAAGGTACCGGATGCATTGCAGAGTCCGAACGGCATGCGATTAAATTCACATAGACCCATTGGTGTGGTGAATGCCGTCTTTTCCTTATCTCTCTCAGCCACAGGGACTTGCCAATACCCGCTTGTTAAGTCTAAGGTGGAAAAATAATTAGCAGATTTCAAAGCAGTCAAGGACTCTTCTATCCTAGGCAAGGGGTAGGCGTCTTTATGGGTGATGTTATTAATCCGCCGGGAGTCTACGCACATTCTCATGGTTCCGTCCTTTTTTTTGACAATCACTAGAGGGGCCGCCCAGGGGCTACAGCTGTCTCTTATTACCCCGGCCTGTTTCATCTCCCTCAGCATATCTTTTGCACATTGATAGTGAGCGGGCGGTATGGGTCTATATCTTTCTTTTATTGGGGGATGGTCACCGGTGGGGATTGTGTGTTCTACCCCTTCTATCCGTCCGAAGTCCAACGGGTGTTTACTGAAGACTTGTTCATATTCCGTCACTAGCCTATACACCCCTTGTTTTTGATGGGTAGGTGTTGAATTTATGCCCACGTGTAGCTGTTGGCACCAATCCTCCAATTCTCCATCTGAGCCGTTGACTTCCACCTGACAGGTTGGTTCTAAGGGCTCAATGGTTGTGATGGCATTGTTGTCAACATTATATAGCTTTGCCATTGTAGCATACCTTGGCAAAGTGACCTCTTCCTCTCCACAGTTCAAAAGTCGTACCGGCACTCGTCCCCGGTGTACCTCGACTATCCCTCGTGCTGTGAGTATAGTGGGCCTGCTGTCGGTGTACACTGGTTCTGTTAAGGCTTGATAATCTCGTCCCTTAGTACCAATGGCTGCTCTACACCATACCAGCATTTCTGTTTTTGGTGGGATTACAATAGACGTTGGATGACTTACCCTCACACTGCCGATTTCTCCACCTGCAACTTCTACCTGTCGCCTTAACATCAATACTTTTATTTCCCTCCGGAGAACTCTCTGCTGGCAGGATTGGGCAGTTTCAGCAATTTGCTGTAAGACAGAAATGACTTCGGCAAAGCAGTTCTCTAACACATTCATTCCTATCAATACAGTTGGTTCACAGTTCCGCCGGTCAACATCAACAACAATTATACCCTGTTTCTTCAGTTCTACTTTACCAATCTTTATGGTCATCTCCCTGAATCCTAGTTTCGGTACCAACTTACCATTACTGGCCCATATATCTAGTTCAACATCAGAGGGCCCTTTATCAATATCTGCATCAGCCCAGTACCTCTTATAAAGGATATACGGTATAGATGAAATCTGGGAACCTGTGTCCAGCAAAGCGTTGAGGGGCATTCCGTCCAGCACGATAGGGATAATGGGTCGTCCTCCAATGTACCTGTCGTGCCAGGGTGTTGGGCCTTGAAAGTTCATTCCTGCGAAGCGGCCCGCATTCCCAGGGGATTCCCGTTTAAATCACAATCTCGTGCAAAGTGGCCTGGCTGCTGGCAACGGCGGCAAATGGGCTGTCCATCCAGTTGGTAGCGGTCGCGGGGTCGTCCTCTCCATGTCGGGTATCTCCGGGGTCTCATCCATGGAACATCCTCTCTACGGTTTGCCAACTCCATCTTGTGTCCTCTCATCTCCTGCATGGTTTTAGCCATTGAAGCAACAACATCAGTTAAAGAGTCAAGCTGTTGTTGAAGAGCCTCATTAGTACTGGGCCCCAGGGGCTTAGCAATGGCCCCAGACATAGCTGATGTCACTGGCACTCCCTGTTGTTGAGGAGCCTCTGCCATGAGTTGCGCAGGCTCCTGATCCCGAGGTGCCTCTGCCAGCTGGAGACGTATAGCGCTCTCCTTTAATTGGGCAAATGTCAATTCAGGGTTCTTAAAAACAAGCATGCTCACATGCCCCCGGTGAGAAGGGGTGTAGAGTCCCTCCATAAATTGATCTCTTAGCAGTTTATCCGCTCCGGTGTTAAAAATGGGTTCAGCCAGTGTAAGTGATTTAAGGGCTTCCTGCAGGTTTAAGGCAAAGTCTCTCACGCCCTCATTAGCTTTTTGTTTGCAATTAAAGAATCGTACTTTAGCTTTGCTGCTGGCAGTGGTTTCAAATGTAGCTTTTAATCCAGCAAATATGCGTTCAACAGTGCCTTTTAGTTCAGCTGCCCATGCTGTGACATCTCGCTTAGCATGGCCACTTAACTGCATCATCAGGAGACTAACACGCTGAACTTCACCCACGGGGAACATGTCAAAATGGGCCAGCATATTTTCTCTGAAATCGTCAAGGGTATTAGGCTCACCTTCATACATTGGAAGCCACGGGCCACCCGGGGTATATGGCATCAGCACCGGCATGATGGGCGCCACTCCTTGCACCGCTGCTCTGCCGGACTCTCTATCGACACTCTGTCTTTCAGCTGCATTAGCGTTGCCGAGTGCTGCGGCGTCTCCGTGCTGCGACATACTGTGCCCCCTTAGTTAATCCGGACCCTTCCGGTCCTCCGCTTCCGTCGGGATAGTGTAGATTCGTTCCGCTGTGCAGCAGGATTGGTTTTCCCCTTGCTCTGACGTCAGAGCGCTCAGCTTGGTGCCGCCCACAATGACACGCCCCCTGCTGCTCCCACCCACCGCGCTCTGTAATGGCGGATTCTGAAGTTTTTCAGTCAGACTGGGGTTCAGGTGATGGCGTAGCTCAATTAACCCCTTCCCGACCTTTGACGCATACGCTGCGTCATGAAAGTCGGTGCCATTCCGACCCATGACGCAGCATATGCGTCATGGAAAGATCGCGTCCCTGCAGGCCGGGTGAAAGGGTTAACTCCCATTTCACCCGATCTGCAGGGACAGGGGGAGTGGTAGTTTAGCCCAGGGGGGGTGGCTTCACCCCCTCGTGGCTACGATCGCTCTGATTGGCTGTTGAAAGTGAAACTGCCAATCAGAGCGATTTGTAATATTTCACCTAAAAAACTGGTGAAATATTACAATCCAGCCATGGCCGATGCTGCAATATCATCGGCCATGGCTGGAAACACTTATGTGCACCCACCCCACCCCTCCGATCGCCCCCCCTGCCCCCCGATCTGTGGTCCGCTCCCCTCCGTCCTGTGCTCCGCTCCCCCGTCCTCCTGTCCGCTTCCCCCGTGCACCAATCACACCCCCCGCGCTCCAATCAAACCCCCCCGCACTCCGATCCCCCCCCCGCACACAGCGACCCCCCCGTGCTCCGATCCACCCCCCCGCACAGCGATCCCTCACCCCGTGCTCCAATCCTCCCCCGTGCTCCAATCCTCCCTCCCGTGTTCCGATCCACCCCCCCATGCTCCGATCCACCCCCCATGCTCCGACGCCCCCCCCGTGCCCTGATCTCCCCCCCCTTATACTTACCTAGCCGCCCGAGGTCCGTCCGTCTTCTTTCCTGGGCGCCGCCATCTTCCAAAATGGCGGGCGCATGTGCAGTGCGCCCGCCGAATCTGCCGGCCGGCAGATTCGTTCCAGAGTGAATTTTGATCACTGAGATATAACCTATCTCAGTGATCAAAATAAAAAAAATAGTAAATGACCCCCCCCTTTGTCACCCCCATAGATAGGGACAATAAAAAAAATAAAGATTTTTTTTTTTCCACTAAGGTTGGGGTAAGAACTAGGGTTAGGGTTAGGGGTAGGGTTAGGGTTAGGGGTAGGGTTAGGGCTAGGGTTAGGGTTTCGGTATGTGCACACGTATTCTGGTCCTATGCGGATTTTTCCGCAGCGGATTTGAAAAATCCACAGTGCTAAACCGCTGCCGATTTATCGTGGATTTACCGCGGTTTTTCTGCGCATTTCACTGCGGTTTTACAACTGCGATTTTCTATTGGAGCAGTTGTAAAACCGCTGCGGAATCCGCAGAAAGAAGTGACATGCTACGGAATGTAAACCGCTGCGTTTCCGTGCAGTTTTTCCGCAGCATGTGTACAGCGATTTTTGGTTCCCATAGGTTCACATTGAACTGTAAACTCATGGGAAACTGCTGCGGATCCGCAGCATTTTCTGCAGCGTGTGCACATACCTTTAGAATTAGGCTATGTGCACACGGTGCGGATTTGGCTGAGGATCCGCAGCAGTGTTCCATCAGGTTTACAGTACCATGTAAACATATGGAAAACCAAATCCGCTGTGCCCATGGTGCAGAAAATACCGCGCGGGAACGCTGCGTTGTATTTTCCGCAGCATGCCAATTCTTTGTGCGGATTCCGCAGCGTTTTACACCTGTTCCTCAATAGGAATCCACAGGTGAAATCCGCACAAAAAACACTGGAAATCCACGGTAAATCCACAGGTAAAACGCAGTGCCTTTTACCCGCGGATTTTTCAAAAATGATGCTGAAAAATCTCACACGAATCCGCAACGTGGGCACATAGCCTTAGGGTTGGGTTGGAATTAGGGTTGTGGTTAGGGTTAGGGGTGTGTTGGGGTTAGGGTTGTGGTTAGGGGTGTGTTGGGGTTAGGGTTGTGATTAGGGTTACGGCTACAGTTGGGATAAGGGTTAGGGGTGTGTCGGGGTTAGTGTTGGAGTTAGAATTGAGGGGTTTCCACTGTTTAGGCACTTCAGGGGGTCTCCAAACGCAACATGGCGCCACCATTGATTCCAGCCAATCTTGTATTCAAAAATTCAAATGGTGCTCCCTCACTTCCGAACCCCGACGTGTGCCCAAACAGTGGTTTACCCCCACATATGGGGTACCAGCATACTTAGGACAAACTGCGCAACAATTACTGGGGTCCAATTTCTCCTGTTACCCTTGAGAAAATAAAAAATTGCTTGCTAAAACATCATTTTTGAGGAAAGAAAAATGATTTTTTATTTTCACGGCTCTGCGTTGTAAACGTCTGTGAAGCACTTGGGGGTTCAAAGTGCTCACCACATATCTAGATAAGTTCCTTGGGGGGTCTAGTTTCCAAAATGGGGTCACTTGTGGGGGGTTTCTACTGTTTAGGCACACCAGGGGCTCTGCAAACGCAACGTGACGCCCGCAGACCATTCCATCAAAGTCTGCATTTCAAAAGTCACTACTTCCCTTCTGAGCCCCGACGTGTGCCCAAACAGTGGTTTACCCCCACACATGGGGCATCAGCGTACTCAGGAGAAACTGGACAACAACTGTTGTGGTCCAATTTCTCCTGTAACCCTTGGGAAAATAAAAAATTGCGGGCTAAAATTCATTTTTGAGAAAATAATTTTTTTTTTTTATTTTCATGGCTCTGCGTTATAAACTTCTGTGAAGCACTTGAGGGTTCAAAGTGCTCACTACACATCTAGATTAGTTCCTTTGGGGGTCTAGTTTCCAAAATGGGGTAATTTGTGGGGGATCTCCAATGTTTAGGCACACAGGGGCTCTCCAAACGCGACATGGTGTCCGCTAATGATTGGAGATAATTTTCCATTTAAAAAGCCAAATGGCGTGCCTTCCCTTCTGAGCCCTGCCGTGCGCCCAAACAGTGGTTTACCCCCACATATGGGGTATCTGCATACTCAGGACAAACTGGACAACAACATTTGTGGTCCAATTTCTCCTATTACCATTGGCAAAATAGGAAATTCCAGGCTAAAAAATCATTTTTGAGAAAAGAAAAATTATTTTTTATTTTCATGGCTCTGCATTATAAACTTCTGTGAAGCACCTGGGGGTTTAAAGTGCTCAGTATGCATCTAGATAAGTTCCTTGGGGGGTCTAGTTTCCAAAATGGGGTCACTTGTGGGGGAGCTCCATTGCATAGGCACACAGGGGCTCTCCAAATGCGACATGGTGTCCGCTAACAATTGGAGCTAATTTTCCATTCAAAAAGTTAAAAGACGCGCCTTCCCTTCCGAGCCCTGCCGTGTGCCCAAACAGTGGTTTACCCCCACATATGAGGTATCGGCGTACTCGGGAGAAATTGCTCAACAAATTTTAGGATCCATTTTATCCTATTGCCCATGTGAAAATGAAAAAATTGAGGCGAAAATAAATTTTTTGTGAAAAAAAAAGTACTTTTTCATTTTTACGGATCAATTTGTGAAGCACCTGAGGGTTTAAAGTGCTCACTAGGCATCTAGATAAGTTCCTTGGGGGGGTCCAGTTTCCAAAATGGGGTCACTTGTGGGGGAGCTCCAATGTTTAAGCACACAGGGTCTCTCCAAACGCGACATGGTGTCCGCTAACGATGGAGATAATTTTTCATTCAAAAAGTCAAATGGCGCTCCTTCCCTTCCGAGCCTTACCATGTGCCCAAACAGTGGTTTACCCCCACATGTGAAGTATAGGTGTACTCAGGAGAAATTGCCAAACAAATTTTAGGATCCATTTTATCCTGTTGTCCATGTGAAAATGAAAAAATTGAGGCTAAAAGAATTTTTTTGTGAAAAAAGTACTTTTTCATTTTTACGGATCAATTTGTGAAGCACCTGGGGGTTTAAAGGGCTCACTATGCATCTAGATAAGTTCCTTGGGGCGTCTAGTTTCCAAAATGGGGTCACTTGTGGGGGAGCTCCAATTTTTAGGCACACGGGGGCTCTCCAAATGTGACATGGTGTCCGCTAAAGAGTGCAGCCAATTTTTCATTCAAAAAGTCAAATGGCGCTCCTTCCCTTCCAAGCCCTGCCGTGCGCCCAAACAGTGGTTTACCCCCACATATGAGGTATCAGCGTACTCAGGACAAATTGGACAACAACTTACGTGGTTCAGTTTCTCCTTTTACCATTGGGAAAATAAAAAAATTGTTGCTGAAAAATCATTTTTGTGACTAAAAAGTTAAATGTTCATTTTTTCCTTCCATGTTGCTTCTGCTGCTGTGAAGCACCTGAAGGGTTAATAAACTTCTTGAATGTGGTTTTGTGCACCTTGAGGGGTGCAGTTTTTAGAATGGTGTCACTTTTGGGTATTTTCAGCCATATAGACCCCTCAAACTGACTTCAAATGTGAGGTGGTCCCTAAAAAAAATGGTTTTGTAAATTTCGTTGTAAAAATGAGAAATCGCTGGTCAAATTTTAACCCTTATAACTTCCTAGCAAAAAAAATTTTGTTTCCAAAATTGTGCTGATGTAAAGTAGACATGTGGGAAATGTTATTTATTAACTATTTTGTGTCACATAACTCTCTGGTTTAACAGAATAAAAATTCAAAATGTGAAAATTGCGAAATTTTCAAAATTTTCGCCAAATTTCCGTTTTTATCACAAATAAACACAGAATTTATTGACCTAAATTTACCACTAACATGAAGCCCAATATGTCACGAAAAAACAATCTCAGAACCGCTAGGATCCATTGAAGCGTTCTTGAGTTATTACCTCATGAAGGGACACTGGTCAGAATTGCAAAAAACGGCAAGGTCTTTAAGGTCAAAATAGGCTGGGTCATGAAGGGGTTAACAGTCTCGACGGTTATGAGGTGTTGGCGGCCATCTTTACTCCATTATAACCAATGGGGAAAAGTCACTTTCAATAGTTTTTAATGGGAAATGGAATTTTTTTTTAATAAAGTCAATTTTCAAGATTTTTCATCCAAGTTTTCACAGTTTTGGGCTCCAATCACGGCACACAATACCCAGTATACGGGCTGGCTGAATCCTGTTCGTGACGCCAATTGTGACGCCCAGGAGACCGGGGTACCCAGCACCGGACCAATGGGGTCTGTCTCTTGAGGGAGATGTCACGGGTGGCTTGACCCGGTGCTGTGGCCTCAGGCAATGCACAGTGTAAGGGGTATCGTGAAGGGACAGGCACTTACTTGATCAGCAGCAGGTTCTCCCAGCGGTGACGATCCTGATCCTGGATAGATGGCTATTGTCCAAATGAAAGACTGAGGCACTGAAACGTTTAACCAGTTTACTTCAACATAAAGGGATTTACAACCAGTCCTGTCACCGGAGTCTGTATGGGAACTCTGAGTTACTTTGACCCTGCCGGGGTCTTCGCCTCTTATTGTACGCAGTTTCTGTGTGGCCCTGCTGCTGTATGTGAACTGGCTGCCGGCCCAATCTGTCCCCTCCGGGTCCTGGTTCGACGGGCAACCCGAGTCCTTTTATCGGCTTACCCCCTCCGGGAGTACCGCTGAACTCTGTGTCTGTTGCTGCGTCCGGTCCTAGTGAAGCTGATAACACCTCACGTTTTTCCGGTTGCTGTATTATATATAATGAATACAGCCACGGATCTGGTATCCGTCTTTGCGCCTGTTCTGGGTAGTGATTAATGCTACCCGGTTCTCACAATGTCCTTTTTCTCCGTCCCTTTTCTCCTCAGGCCGGTGATTTGGGCCTGGAAACCGTCATAGGGCTGTTAGAAATTCAGCTGTATGACCTCTCACTTTCAGCTCCTTAGCCCAACTGCCAGTTCTTCTCTCAGACCAGAATGGATCAAGAGGAGTCTCTGGAGCTCCCCCTTCTGGCCGGAGGTGGTAGTGCAGTCTTGCTATTTTAGTATTTGTATTTAGTGTCAGTAACTGTTTTTGTGGCAAATACCCCTAGGGGTGCCACATTTGCGAGCAGGGACCTCACCCCTAATGTCACTGTTGAAATTGTCTTAACTTGTACTGAATTTATTGTCTGTACATGTCCCCGCTTATTGTAAAGTGCTGCGGAATTTGTTGGCGCTATATAAATAAAAATTATTATTATTATTACTTTGTCTTTGCAGCAGGGTGGCCACCCAGTAATCAGTAGGGGTATGATCTGGGCAACTCTGCGGTCGTTGCGCAGGCACAGCAGACTGTATTGGCTCATCCCGCCCTCTCTCTGTTGGAGTCCCTCAGGGCTCTGTCCTAGGGCCCCTACTTTTTTCCATCTATACACTTGGCCTAGGACAACTAAAAGTCCCACGGCTTCCAGTACCACCTGTATGCGGACGACACTGAGATCTACCTCTCTCGCCCAGATCTCACCTCTCTGCTGTCCAGAATCCCGCAGTGTCTATCAGCCATATCCTCCTTCTTCACCTCTCGCTTCCTAAAACTCAATGTAGACAAAACTGAACTCATTATCTTTCCTCATCTCGCGTATCCCCCCTACCTGATCTATCTGTTATGGTAAACGGCATCACGCTCTCACCCGCACCTCAAATCCACTGCCTCGCGGTAACTCTCGACTCTGCCCTGTCCATCAAACCGCACGTTCAAACTCTTACCACCTCCTGGTTTAGTAGAAACCCTGATGAAGGAGTGCGGTATACTCCGAAACGCGTTGGTTGTTTTTTTGCCCTAGTCAGGCACCGTAGGCCTGTGACGTCACACGCTGTTCTGACAGCGTCGGACATCTTTTCCCAGTGCAACCAGGGACGCCTCAGGCCGGGACGTTCCCTGGCTCTGCACTGCGTTACAGCAACTTGCACTTAGCACGGGAGCTGAGGCTGATCTGCTCCTACCCCACTTCAAGCACTAAGCCCCCGCAAGCCACCTGGCCTCCATCTACACCAGGATCCCCCAGGCAGGGCGGCACTCTTCCTAGCACTCGCTGTGGACATTGCACGCAGAGAGCACCAGGCGGTGTGCGGCTACTCTACCAATTGGGCCCAGCACTTACCGCTGACACTGGTGAAGGCCAGCGTTTTACTCCACACACGGTCGGCTTCACATCTATTCAGGCTGTTGGTCAACTCATGTGGTAAGGTACCTACTTATAATAGCTATAAGCACACAGATTTTATGCATTTATCTATCTTTTTGTGGCCTTGATACTTATTGAGCATTATGCAGCGTGTGCATGCTCAATAAGTAGAGCAGCACTCAGCACCATACAAGTGCAGACCATTTTCATCTGGGTGCAATATACACCGCACCAAGCAGGTATAAGGTTTTGATTTAGTTGTTTGATTGTTTATTATTTATTTATTTAGACATTTACTCATCCACTTGTTTAGGCAGCCACGTATTGCTCTTTAGGCTCTGGTAGCGCGGTATTTTCTACTAAACCAGTTCATCCTTATTTTGGCAGAGCAGGCACAGGCCTGCCTAAATACCTGCAGCACCTGGGCCCTCTTCCTAGTATAGCGCCAGTGTGTTCCATTCTTGTGTTGTCTTACCACCTCCTGTCGCCTCCATCTCAAACATATTGCCAGAATCCTTCCCTTCCTCTGCCCTCAATCTACTAAAACTCTTGTGCATGCCCTCATCATCTCTCGCCTCGACTACTGCAACACCCTCCTCTGTGGCCTCCCTGCTAACTCCCTTGCACCACTCCAGTCTGTCCTCAACTCTGCTGCCCGGCTAATCCACCTCTCTCCTCGCTACTCTCCTGCTTCTCCCCTCTGCAAATCCCTTCACTGGCTCCCAATTCCCCAACGAATCCAGTTCAAACTACTAACACTGATCTACAAAGCCATCCACAACCTGTCCCCTCCCTATATCTCTGACCTAATCTCCCAATATCTTCCCTCACGTAATCTCCGATCCTCCCAAGACCTTCTACTCTCCTCCACACTTATTCATTCCTCACACAACCGCCTCCAAGATTTCTCCCGAATATCCCCCATGCTCTGGCATTCCATGCCTCAACACGTCCGATTATCCACCACCCTCGGATCCTTCAGATGGAACCTGAAAACCCATCTCTCCAGGAAAGCCTACAACCTGCAATAACCATTCTGCCGCCTCACCTTCTGTCTCTTCCCCACTATCCCATAGAATGTATATCCGCAAGGACAGGGTCCTCTCCCCTCTGTACCAGTCTGTCACTGTAAATTTGTTCACTGTAAATGATATCTATAACCCTGTATGTAACCCCTTTCTCATGTACAGCACCATGGCATTAATGGTGCTATATAAATAAATAGTAATAATTCATGCCAGGCTGCCCAGAGGCAAAGACAAACTGTCCTCTGTGGGAGGTGTATGGTCTATGTCCTCCCTGCCATGCTCCAGTGATGCCCGTGAGCTACTTTGAGTGCCACCCTGTTGTGTTCACGACATGGTGAAGTGTTGTTCCACAGAGCGACTCGCCCGTGCGTGCTGCAGCTGGAACGCCAGTATTGCTTCTGCTCGCACAGCCTCTACAGCGTATTCAACTTTTGAGTTCCACCTTGTTGATATGTCGCATATGAGGCGCTGAGCGAGAAGGCAGAAGTGACGCTGTAGCACAGACCATCGAGCAGCTGCAGGGTGTGAACGCCATAATCCTGCACAGACGACCTCTCACATATGGGTAATTTTTAAGAAAGATTTGCACCACTAAACTTAACACATGTGCCAGGCAAGGGATGTGGTCAAACCAGCTAGGCCTAGAGCTGCTACCAGATTTCGCCCGTTATTGCACACCACCAGGCCTGGATTTAGGTCCAGCAGCACCAACCACTCATCAGTCTCGTTTATTCCTTGTCCACAGCTCTTGAGCAGTATGGAACTTGTCCCCCAAAATGATGAGTTTGAGAACAGCCTACTGTCTTTTCCCCCTGGCTGTGTTGAAGTTGCTGCTAGGTGATGGAGTAAGCGGAGTAGGCCACATGGGCAGAGCAATGACTAGCAATAGATGTAGGACATGTGCTAGAACGCCTTCCTCCTCTGTCCCAGTGTGCAGATAGGGAGATGTGACGTCCCTGCCCGTGCTTACTGGTCCACGTATCGGTAGTTATCTGGACCGTGCCACTGATGGCGTTGCACAGTGCACACCTGATTTTGGTTGCAACATGTGTGTGCTGGGCAGGGATGGCCAACTTGAAACATTAGCGGTGGATGGGAACCACGTACTTAGCAACAGCCACCACCATCATTTATTTAAAATGGTTTTTCTCCATCAGCTGGAATGGCAGCATCTCAAAGGCCAGGAATTGGTAAATGCTGTTATTCAGGACCAGGGCCTGTGGGCGGGTAGTGGGGTATTTCCTCTTTATGGGGTTTGGGTGATGGAGAGATGAACACTTCCATGGGACAGGGTGGAGATGCTCGGTGACACTGCTGGTGGTGGTGCTGTCACATCCTGTCTTTGCGGGTAGGCTGTTGTTCGTGAGCTGGATGAAGAGGTCAAGACCGCAGCAGAAGAGGGAGCAGGAGGAAAGCTCACATCTGTCATGTTTTTTAAGGTGTCTACTCTACTGCAGCTCGTACTTAGAACTCAGATGCAGGTGGTGCTCAGGTTAAGGAAATGTTAAAAAAAAAAAATCAGAAGAGACTGCTTCATGACTTTAGGCTGATACTGCTTGGCCGATATGAAAGGGGGTGATGTGGTAGAAAGATGCCCAAGTTCCTCAGGTGAAAACTTTGCGCTTTCAGCGGTGAACGGGACTGGAGGCGCTCTCAGCCATCCAATCTAACACCGTCTGCACATGTTCTTGCCTCACTATCCATCCAGCGGTGCTCGTGCCTAGGATATGGTGCACAACATCCCGTGGACTGCATGCACCAGAGGAACGCGTTTCATGTAGACACGTAACGGGCACAGATCAACCATGTCATCTCCTTGAAGCAGGTATACCTCCACCACGACCTTCATTTGATGCTCTCCTCATGTCACTCCAACAATGATTCCCAGTAGAGAAGAGGCTGAATTAGGGCAGACTGACCCATCCTTCATTACTGGCAGCGTGCACCAGGTTATTCCAGCATGCTGCACAAGGGTGGTAAATAAATAGTATACGGTAATTGTCTACATTTTTCTTTAAAAAAAAAAGAATTGGTAAAATATTAAAAATTTGAGAATCATCAGTGGTTGATAACGTTTTAAAGGAGAAGTGTAACAATGATTGTAGCCGGCGTCTCCTCCGGTCTCTATCAGGCTCAGTATAGGAGGACGCTGACAGCAGTGGATACAGAAAGCGCTGCCGTCCTCATCCAGGAGAACGGGTGATTTGTTCCCACTTCTCATTGCTGAGCTCGCGCAGGTTTATTAATCTTACAGGACCATTTCCAGTTTTCCGTATTACGGAATTGTATCTTTATAAATGTCGCACTGATGGGTCGTACGGCGTCCAATGTTTTCTGCTCACACCCATCTGATCTCAGTCACATTGCAGCTGAATACAGATCTGCCCGGCCTGATAGAAGAACATTGCTCCGAGGGCGGCCGACATTTACAGGATTGCCCTCATCTGATTGTTATGCTAACAAAAGCGAGATAAAATGTGAAGAGTCACATATTAAACAGAACTGGCCATAAATAAGACAAGTGATGCAGAACTATCAATATGGGAGGGGGAAACAGTTGTGGCCATAAATATTGGGGCAGTCCATAGATAAGGAGGGTGAGGATTTATTGTTCTGGGATTTAGGTCTGAATCCAGGAGGTCTGAGGGAAACATTCCCTCATTGATGGAGCAAGACAAATTCATGGGACACATTCATTCCAGCTTTGTCACAGGTCATCAGAATTTTGTAAACCATTAGTACAAAAAAAAAAAAAATGTGAATATTGCCTAACATTACAGAGATACATTATTCCTCTGGAAAATCTGCCATCGCCTGTCCCATCAGTGGTGGCAGCAGCAGTCAGACCCTCCGCGAAAACCAGCTTATGTCTTTTTAAGAAAAAAAAAAAAATCATGGATTTAAAAAAAAAAACACAAAAAAAAACCCAACAACAAAAAACCACCACAAAAAACAACCACAACAACAACAAAAAACCACAACAACAACAAACAACAAAAAACCACAACAACAAAACCACAACAAACAACAAAACAACAACATACAGCTAGTCCGGCTGTATGGGCTACATGGAAGTTCAGGTCCGGTCTACTGGTGAGGACGTTTCCCCAATAAACCGCAATGTGTGAACTCAGCCTGACCCAGATCCCACCGCAGTTACTCCCCACTAATGTCACCCCGAGCTTAAGAATTATAGAAATGAAAATTCAACTCGGCTGTCCAACAATTTATTACAAGTCAAATAGTCAGAAATAAAAATAAGAGAAATATATAAATATATGCATACATACAAATGAATAGTAAAGAGTTTTAGAACTCAAAACAATGAATTAAACATTAAAGACAGATTAACCCCTTCATGACCCAGCCTATTATTGACCTTAATGACCTGGCCGTTTTTTTGCAATTCTGACCACTGTCCCTTTATGAGGTAATAACTCAGGAACGCTTCAACGGATCCCAGCGATTCTGAGTCTATTCTTTCGTGACATATTGGGCTTCATGATAGGCCGGTTTCACACGTCAGTGGCTCCGGTACGTGTGGTGACAATTTCCTCACGTACCGGAGACACTGACACACGTAGACCCATTCAAATGAATGGGTCTATGCACACGTCTCCGTGTTTTCACGGACCGTGTGTCCGTGTTGAAAACACAGAGACATGTCCGCTTTTCTCCTGCAGCACGGTCCACAAAGCGTCCTGCACACAGAGAACAGTGTGCACTCTCCTCCGTGTGCACGTACCGCCCGCAGGAGAGACAGCGCTACAGTTAAGCGCTGTCCCCTGCGTGTGGTGCTGAAGCCGGCATTCATCCCTTCTGTCCTGCTCGGCTGAAAGCAGCGCTTGCAGCAGAGAAGGGATGAAAAATCAAGGTTTTTTGTTAACCCCTTCACCCCCAGAGCTTTTTCATTTTCGTTTTTTGCTCCCCTCCTTCCCAGAGCCATAACTTTTTTATTTTTCCGTCAATATAGCCATGTGAGGGTTTTTTTTTTTTGCGGGACGAGTTGTACTTTTGAACGATACAATTGGTTTTACCATGCCATGATAACAGAAAACGGGAAAAAAATTCCAAGTGTGATGAAATTGCAAAAAAGTGCAATCTCACACTTGTTTTTTGTTTGGCTTTTTTGCTAGGTTCACCCAATGCTAAAACTGACCTGATATTATGATTCTCCAGGTCAGTACGAGTTCATAGACACCTAACATGACTAGGTTATTTTTTATCTAAAAAGTTTGCTTAAAAAAAAAAAAAAAAAATTGCCCAATTTTCCGATACCGTAGCGTCTCCAAATTTTCCTGATCTGGGGTCAGGTGAGGGCTTATTTTTTTGCGTGCCAAGCTGGCGTTTTTAATGATACCATTTTGGTGTAGATATGTTCTTTTGATCGCCCGTTATTGCATTTTAATGCAATGTCGCGGCGACCAAAAAAACGTAATTTCGGCGTTTTGATTTTTTTTCTCGCTACGCCAATTAGTGATCAGGTTAATCCTTTGTTTTTATTGATAGATCGGGCGATTCTGAATGCGGCGATACCAAATATGTGTATGTTTGATTTTTTTTTAATTGTTTTATTTTGATTGGGGCGAAAGGGGGGTCATTTGAACTTTTATATATTTGTAACACCTGCACTGGGAACTGTTAGGGCAGCTACTGGTATACTGGGATTTACAGACACTAAGAAGAGCTTTGCAGCTGCTGTTATACCAGGACCTACAGACATTAGCAGATTTTCCTCTGAGCTGCAGTGGACTACAATTCCCAGGGATCCTTGTTTGAGTCAGATGACACAGCTTGGATTGGAGGAGGAGGGACTTGGAGGCAGGAGCTGGGGAGAAAGTGAAACTAAGAATTCAGAGGAAGAAAAGAGCGTGGTATCTTGTTGGGAGAGACGGAGCACGGGGGACTTGCCTGGCCCCATGCTGCAGGGTTGCTGTCCTCCCGGATATACTCGTGCTGCTGGAGAGAGTGCGACTTTGTTTTACCCTCTGGAGCAAGTTGCATCAAGAACTTGGAGATTTCTGCCTGCACTCCCACCGTATAAAGGACTGAATCCGGCCGCCCCCAGCTGGTGTCCAGAGAACCATCCGACCGTTAGAGACGTGCCGTGAGTGACTTTCTGAGACTTGTGGTCCTACCAGCGTTGTTTACAGTGAGTACATTACAGCCCAGACTATTGCCAGTTATATTCGTCTAAGTGCACCAACTGTTTTAATTTGCGCGCCTGCATCCGCGGTAACTGGGCCCCAACGTTTGGACTGAGTTAAACTAGAAGAAACAAACAAAAAACCCTACTAATTAGAGTGAGATGTGTATATGACCTTGACAGAGCACAGTTATTGGTATTTCATGTTATTCTTTTAAATCCATCTCATTTATGCTGCATAGCAATAAACCTGTTAAACTGTTTTACTCCTGATCCCTGTGAGTGTGTACTGAGAGTGGCAGGGGTTTCCCGAATCAGCCCCTGGCAGGAGATAATAGCCCTTCTGCAGTCCGAGAGAGAGAACTCCAATCAAGATTCGGGTGGAGGCACTGCGCCCTGGAGAGGTGAGACCCCCCATAACACCCAGTGTACCGTGGTAGCCCTAAGGGGGTGTTACATTTTTTTTTTTAATATTTTTAATCATTTTTTTTTTTACATTTTGGCATGCTTCAATAGCCTCCATGGGAGGCTAGAAGCATGCATTACTCGATCAACTCTGCTACATAGAGGTGATGCACAGATCACCTCTTTGTAGCAGAAATGCAGGTGTACTTTGAACGCCGACCACAGGGTGGCGCTCAAAGCAATCGGCCATCAACAACCATAGAGGTCTCAAGGAGACCTCTGGTTGTTATGGCAATGCACCGCTGACCCCCGATCATGTGACGGGGGTCAGCAGTGCGAGCACTTCCGGCCGCGCGCGCTAGTTAAATGCCGCTGTCAGAGCTTGACTGCGGCATTTAACTAGTTAATGGGCGCGGGCGGATCGCGATTCCGCTCGCGCTCATTGCGCGCACATGTCAGCTGTTCAAAACAGCTGACATGTCGTGGCTTTGAGGTGGGCTCATCTCCCGCCTCCTAGCAGAGAAATACTCACCCAGCTCCCGCGATGCCTCCTCTCAGCGCCGGCAGCTTGTCCTGTGTGAGCGGTCACGTGGTCCCGCTCATTACAGTGATGAATATGCGGCTCCACCTCCCATAGGGAGGTTTGACCCCAAACTTTATTTTTAACACAAAAAAACCCAAACTTGATTTTTCATCCCTTCTCTCCTGCAAGCGCTGCTTTCAGCCGAGCAGGACAGAAGGGATGAATGGCGCCTTCAGCACCACACGTAGGGGACAGCGCTGTCTCTCCTGCACGGTCCGTGTGGTCCTCAGGCGGCACACGGCTCCCGCACATGTGCCACACTGATGTGCCACGTGAGCACACGGATACGGATAACTCCGGTACCGGAATTACCTGGACGTGTGAGACTGGCCTTAGTGGTAAATTTAGGTCGATATTTTTTGCGTTTATTTGTGAAAAAAAAAAATGGAATCTGGCTAAAATTTGCAAAATTTCGCAATTTTCAAATTTTTTATTTTTATTCTGTTAAACGAGAGAGAGTTATGTGACACAAAATAGTTAATAAATAACATTACCCACATGTCTACTTTACATCAGCACAATTTTGGAAACAAATTTTTTTTTTTTTGCTAGGAAGTTATAAGGGTTAAAAGTTGACCAGCAATTTCTCATTTTTACAACGAAATTTACAAAACCATTTTTTTTAGGGACCACCTCACATTTGAAGTCAGTTTGAGGGGTCTATATGGCTGAAAATACCCAAAAGTGACACCATTCTAAAAACTGCACCCCTCAAGGTACTCAAAACCACATTCAAGAAGTTTATTAACCCTTCAGGTGCTTCACAGCAGCAGAAGCAACATGGAAGGAAAAAATGAACATTTAACTTTTTAGTCACAAAAATTATCTTTTAGCAACTATTTTTTTTATTTTCCCAATGGTAAAAGGAGAAACTGAACCACGAAAGTTGTTGTCCAATTTGTCCTGAGTACGCTGATACCCCATCGCGGTCCGGTGCCCCCCATCTTCATCAGACGACGTCCTCTTCTTGTCTTCACGCTGCGGCTCCAGCGTAAAGTACTGCAGTGCGCAGGATCTGGACCTCTCGGACCTGTTCCCGGCGTTTGGTTTTTTGTACTCGTCTATCTGACATTATCAGACGCCCGCAGTGTCCTCCCTTAGGGTCCTCGCATGGATTGTGGGGGCTCCAGCTCCACTTGGTGAAGAGATGTCCAGTGATGAGATGACGTCTGCAGGGAGGACACAGGATGGGAAAAGCCACAAAACCGAGAAGAAGACAGAAGAAATCATGCAGAAACCTGGATACAAGTAATGGCCGACAGCAGTGGCCTCCGGGCTAATACTGACAGCACAGCGTGCGAGAATAAAGCCCGGGGTCTGCAGACATTGGGGTCACGCAGCGTCACCCCCAGAGGTCACAGGTCAGTCATCAACCTGACGTCATGTGCACCCAATAATATTAATGAGAAAACGTTTTATGTAAAAAACACAAAACCAAACCAGGACGGACTCCACCATCAGGCAGATCATCATGTTAATATCAATCCCTCAGATCTCCATCATCATCCATCCCCTCCCCCCCACGTAGCGCTATACATCCCTGCACCCCCCACCGCAAGAGACATCACACACTGAGCTGCACAGCACGTGACTTCAGCCCCCCTTCTCAACAGACACCCAGTCCCATGCAAACCATCCCCAGGCAGGCCCCTCAAACGTGCAGTCCCATGCAAGCATCACCCCCTTTCCCAGGCAGACCCCCAGGATGCAGTCCCATGCAAGCATCACCCTCTTCCCCAGGCAGTCCCATGCAAGCATCGCCCCCTTCCCCAGGCAGGCCCCTCCAGCACGCAGTCCCATGCAAGCACCGCCCCTTCCCCAGGCAGGCCCCTCCAGCACGCAGTCCCATGCAAGCACCGCTCCCTTCCCCAGGCAGGCCCCTCCATCACGCAGTCCCATGCAAGCACCGCCCCCTTCCCCAGGCAGGCCCCTCCATCACGCAGTCCCATGCAAGCACCGCCCCCTTCCCCAGGCAGGCCCCTCCAGCACGCAGTCCCATGCAAGCACCGCCCCCTTCCCCAGGCAGGCCCCTCCAGCACGCAGTCCCATGCAAGCACCGCCCCCTTCCCCAGGCAGGCCCCTCCAGCACGCAGTCCCATGCAAGCATCGCCCCCTTCCCCAGGCAGGCCCCTCCAGCACGCAGTCCCATACAAGCATCACCCCCTTCCCCAGGCAGACCCTCAGGATGCAGTCCCATGCAAGCATCACCCCCTTTCCCAGGCAGTCCCATGCAAGCATCACCCCCTTCCCCAGACAGGCCCCTCCAGCACGCAGTCCCATGCAAGCATCACCCCCTTCCCCAGGCAGACCCCCAGGATGCAGTCCCATGCAAGCATCACCCCCTTCCCCAGGCAGGCCCCAGTACGCAGTCCCATGCAAGCAACATCTCCCCCGGCAGAACCCCCTTCCAGCATGCACATGAAGCCCCATTCAAGCATCACCCCCTTCTCCCCAGGCAGACCACCCTCCAGCATGCACATGCAGCCCCATGCAAGCAACATCACCCCCGGCAGACTCCCAGCATGAACATCCACTTACCTGATCTGTGACCGCAATCACTCCAAATCCTGCACACAATCCTCCGAATCCGCCGCCATGACATCCACCGCGTCCTCCTGTCTGTCTGCTCTATGGAGGAGGAGGCGCCGCCCCTTCTGGTCACATGGGCATGACGTCAGCAGAGGTCCTTTAGCCGACTACTTGGAGTTCGCCTCTACCGATGACATAGCCGCCGCCTCTGCCGCTCCTCCTCCTCCGCCCCGTCCTCCTCCTCACCTCAGCCTCAGCACCAGCCGCAGAGCCCGGCCCCACCATGATGGAGGAGATAGACCGCTTCCAGGTGCCCACCGTGCACTCCGAGATGCAGCCGCTGGTGAGACCACAACCACCATCATCATCATCATCCGCCCCCCGTGTATGTGACAGGCAGCGGGAGGATGAGAGTGCTGGTGTCAGGACCTGGGAGATCATCATCCGGGGGCGATGACAGGACTCGGGTCATGGCGACAAGGCCGGGAATGATGGGGGCGCAGGGCCGGGCTGTGAGGGATGATGGGGAGTGTAGTACCGGACACCGAGCGGCTGAGAGTGGGGCGGCAGGTGCCGTGTGGTGTGCGGAGGGGACATGGGGGGCGCTGCAGGGCGAGGACCCCCGAGAGCAGAGGAAGAACAGGGGGAAGAGGAAGAGCAGGAGGAGGAAGAGCAGCGGAAGAACAGGAGAGGAAGAGCAGGGGGAAGAGGAAGAGCAGGAGGAGGAAGAGCAGGGGAAGAACAGGAGAGGAAGAGCAGGGGAAGAACAGGAGAGGAAGAGCAGGGGAAGAACAGGAGAGGAAGAGCAGGGGGAAGAGGAAGAGCAGGAGGAGGAAGAGCAGGGGAAGAACAGGAGAGGAAGAGCAGGGGAAGAACAGGAGAGGAAGAGCAGGGGAAGAACAGGAGAGGAAGAGCAGGGGAAGAACAGGAGAGGAAGAGCAGGGGAAGAACAGGAGAGGAAGAGCAGGGGAAGAACAGGAGAGGAAGAGCAGGGGAAGAACAGGAGAGGAAGAGCAGGGGAAGAACAGGAGAGGAAGAGCAAGAGGAGGAAGAGCAGGGGAAAGAGGAAGAGCAGGAGGAGGAAGAACAGGGGGAAGAGGAAGAGCAGGGGGAAGAGGAAGAGCAGGAGGAGGAAGAGCAGGGGAAGAACAGGAGAGGAAGAGCAGGGGAAGAACAGGAGAGGAAGAGCAGGGGAAGAACAGGAGAGGAAGAGCAGGGGAAGAACAGGAGAGGAAGAGCAAGAGGAGGAAGAGCAGGGGAAAGAGGAAGAGCAGGAGGAGGAAGAACAGGGGGAAGAGGAAGAGCAGGGGGAAGAGGAAGAGCAGGGGGAAGAGGAAGAGCAGGAGGAGGAAGAGCAGCGGAAGAACAGGAGAGGAAGAGCAGGGGGAAGAGGAAGAGCAGGGGAAGAACAGGAGAGGAAGAGCAGGGGAAGAACAGGAGAGGAAGAGCAGGGGAAGAACAGGAGAGGAAGAGCAGGGGAAGAACAGGAGAGGAAGAGCAGGGGAAGAACAGGAGAGGAAGAGCAGGGGAAAGAGGAAGAGCAGGGGAAGAACAGGAGAGGAAGAGCAGGGGGAAGAACAGGAGAGGAAGAGCAAGAGGAGGAACAGGAGAGGAAGAGCAGGGGAAGAACAGGAGAGGAAGAGCAGGGGAAGAACAGGAGAGGAAGAGCAGGGGGAAGAGGAAGAGCAGGAGGAGGAAGAGCAGGGGAAGAACAGGAGAGGAAGAGCAGGGGGAAGAGGAAGAGCAGGAGGAGGAAGAGCAGGGGAAGAACAGGAGAGGAAGAGCAGGGGAAGAACAGGAGAGGAAGAGCAGGGGAAGAACAGGAGAGGAAGAGCAGGGGAAGAACAGGAGAGGAAGAGCAGGGGAAGAACAGGAGAGGAAGAGCAGGGGAAGAACAGGAGAGGAAGAGCAAGAGGAGGAAGAGCAGGGGAAAGAGGAAGAGCAGGAGGAGGAAGAACAGGGGGAAGAGGAAGAGCAGGGGGAGGAACAGCAGGGGGAAGAGGAAGAGCAGGGGAAGAACAGGAGAGGAAGAGCAAGAGGAGGAAGAGCAGGGGAAAGAGGAAGAGCAGGAGGAGGAAGAACAGGGGGAAGAGGAAGAGCAGGGGGAGGAACAGCAGGAGGAAGAGCAGGGGAAGAACAGGAGAGGAAGAGAAAGAGGAGGAAGAGCAGGGGAAAGAGGAAGAGCAGGAGGAGGAAGAACAGGGGGAAGAGGAAGAGCAGGGGGAGGAACAGCAGGGGGAAGAGGAAGAGCAGGGGAAGAACAGGAGAGGAAGAGCAAGAGGAGGAAGAGCAGAGGGAAGAGGAAGAGCAGGGGGAAGAGGAAGAGCAAGAGGAAGAGCAGGAGGAGGAAGAACAGGGGGAAGAGGAAGAGCAGGAGGAGGAAGAACGGGGAAGAGGAAGAGCAGGGGGAAGAACAGGGGGAAGAGGAAGAGCAGGAGGAAGAGGAAGAGCAGGAGGAAGAGCAGAAGGAGGAAGAGCAGGGGGAAGAGGAAGAGCAGGGGGAAGAGGAAGAGCAGGGGGAAGAGCAGGGGAAAGAGGAAGAGCAAGAGGAAGAGCGGGAGGAGGAAGAACAGGGGGAAGAGGAAGAGCAGGAGGAGGAAGAACGGGGAAGAGGAAGAGCAGGGGGAAGAGGAAGAGCAGGAGGAAGAGGAAGAGCCGGAGGAAGAGCAGGGGGAAGAGGAAGAGCAGGAGGAAGAGCAGGGGGAAGAGCAGGGGAAAGAGGAAGAGCAAGAGGAATTATATTATTTATAATAAAAAAAAAAAAAAAGGTTCCTCGCATCATGTTCTCATTCACTTTATGCAGTATTAGCCCTCTGTGTCTGTACTGTTACATACTTAGGCAGTTAACTGGTTCATGCAGCTTTACATGAACACCCGAGCCTTACACTATGGCCGGTCCGAATAACTATAGCAATTGTTACCATCCACCTCTCGTGTCTCCCCTTTTCCTCATAGTTTGCAGCTTGCGAGCAGCAGGGCCCTCACTCCTCCTGGTATCTGTTTTGAACTGTATTTCGGTTATGCTGTAATGTCTATTGTCTGTACAAGTCCCCTCTATAATTTGTAAAGCGCTGCAGAATATGTTGGCGCTATATAAATAAAAATTATTATTATTATTATTATTATAAGAGGAAGAGCAGGAGGAGGAAGAACAGGGGGAAGAGGAAGAGCAGGAGGAGGAAGAACGGGGAAGAGGAAGAGCAGGGGGAAGAACAGGGGGAAGAGGAAGAGCAGGAGGAAGAGCAGAAGGAGGAAGAGCAGGGGGAAGAGGAAGAGCAGAGGGAAGAGGAAGAGCAGGGGAAGAGCAGGAGAGGAAGAGCAGGAGGAAGAGCAGGAGGAGGAAGAACAGGGGGAAGAGGAAGAGCGGGTGGAAGAGGAAGAGCGGGTGGAAGAGCAGGAGGAGGAAGAGCAGGGGGAAGAGGAAGAGCAGGAGGAAGAGCAGGGGGAAGAGGAAGAGCAGGAGGAAGAGCAGAGGGAAGAGGACGAGCAGGAGAGGAAGAGCAGAGGGAAGAGGAAGAGCAGGAGGAGGAAGAACAGGAGGAAGAGCAGGAGGAGGAAGAACAGGGGGAAAAGGAAGAGCAGGAGGAAGAGCAGAGGGAAGAGGAAGAGCAGGGGAAGAGCAGGAGAGGAAGAGCAGAGGGAAGAGGAAGAGCAGGAGGAAAAACAGGGGGAAGAGGAAGAGCAGGAGGAGGAAGAACAGGGGGAAGAGGAAGAGCAGGAGGAGGAAGAACAGGGGGAAGAGGAAGAGCAGGAGGAAGAGGAAGAGCAGGAGGAGGAAGAACAGGGGGAAGAGCAGGAGGAGGAAGAACAGGGGGAAGAGGAGGAAGAGCAGGAGGAGGAAGAGCAGGGGGAAGAGGAAGAGCAGGAGGAGGAAGAACAGGGGGAAGAGGAAGAGCAGAAGGAGGAAGAGCAGGGGGAAGAGGAAGAGCAGGAGGAAGAACAGGAGGAAGAGGAGGAGGAGGAGGAAGAACAGGGGGAAGAGGAAGAGCAGGAGGAGGAAGAGCAGGGGAAGAGGAAGAACAGGAGGAGGAAGAGCAGGGGGAAGAACAGGACAGGAAGAGCAGGAGGAGGAAGAGCAGGGGGAAGAGCAGGAGGAGGAAGAGCAGGAGGAGGAAGAACAGGAGGAAGAGGAAGAACAAGGGGAAGAGCAGGAAGAGGAAGAGCAGGAGGAGGAAGAACAGGAGGAAGAGCAAGAGGAGGAAGAGCAGGGGGAAGAGGAAGAGCAGGAGAAGGAAGAACAGGACGAGGAAGAGCAGGAGGAGGAAGAGCAGGGGGAAGAGGAAGAGCAGGAGAAGGAAGAACAGGAGGAGGAAGAGCAGGGGGAAGAACAGGAGGAGGAAGAACAGGGGAAGAACAGGAGAGAAAGAGCAGGGGAAGAGGAAGAGCAGGAGAAGGAAGAGCAGGGGAAGAGCAGGAAGAGTAAGAACAGGAGGAGGAAGAGCAGGGGGAAGAGGAAGAACAGGAGAGGAAGAGCAGGGGGAAGAGCAGGAGAAGGAAGAGCAGGGGAAGAGCAGGAAGAGTAAGAACAGGAGGAGGAAGAGCAGGGGGAAGAGGAAGAACAGGAGAGGAAGAGCAGGGGAAGAGCAGGAAGAGTAAGAACAGGAGGAGGAAGAGCAGGGGGAAGAGGAAGAACAGGAGAGGAAGAGCAGGGGGAAGAACAGGAGAGGAAGAGCAGGGAAAAGAGCAGGAGAGGAAGAGCAGGAGGAGGAAGAGCAAAGGGAAGAGGAAGAGCAGGAGGAGGAAGAATGGGGAAGAGGAAGAGCAGGGGGAAGAGCAGGAGGAGGAAGAACAGGGGGAAGAGGAAGAACAAGGGGAAGAGCAGGAGGAGGAAGAGCAGGAGGAGGAAGAGAAGGGGGAAGAGGAAGAACAGGAGGAGGAAGAGCAGGGGGAAGAGGAAGATCAGGAGTCAGAGGAAGAACAGGGGGAAGAGGAAAATCATGAGAAGGGAGAACAGGAGAGGAAGAAGATGGGTAAGAGTGAAGAACAGGGAGAAGGAAGAATGGGGGAAGGGGAAGAGCAGTTGGAGGAAAAGAGGGGGAGGAAGAGCAGGAGGAAAAATGGCTAAGAGGAAGAACAGGAGGAAGAAGAACAGGGGGAAAAGGAAGAGCAGGGGGAAGAGCAGGAGGGGGAAGAATAGGAGGAGGAAGAGCAGGGGGAAGAGCAGGAGGAGTAAGAACAGGAGGAGGAAGAGCAGGAGAAGGAAGAACAGGAGGAGGAAGAGCAGGGGGAAGAGGAAGATCAGGAGGCGGAGGAAGAACAGAGGGAAGAGGAAAATCATGAGGAGGGAGAACAGGAGAGGATGAAGATGGGTAAGAGTGAAGAACAGGGAGAAGAGGTAGAGCAGGAGGAGGAAGAACGGGGGAAGGGGAAGAGCAGTTGGAGGAAAAGAGGGGGAGGAAGAGCAGGAGGAAAAATGGCTAAGAGGAAGAACAGGAGGAAGAAGAACGGGGAAAAGGAAGATCAGGAGAGAGAAAGCAGGAGGAGGAAGAACAGGGGAAGAGGAAGAAGAACAACCAGGGGAGGAGGAAGGACAGGAGGAAGAGTGGGGAGGAAGAACAGGATAAAGAAAGACTGGAAGGAAGAACAGGAGGATATGGTTGGAAGAAGAGGAAAGCAGGTAGAATGAAGAGGGAAAAAGGAGATGGAAGAGCAGGAGGAGGAAGAACAAGGTGAAGAGGAAGAGCAGGAGGAAAAACGGGGAGCAAGAGCAGGAGGAAGAACAGGGGGAGAAGGAACAGGAGGAAGAATAAAGCAAGAGGAAGAGCAGGAGGGGAACAGCAAGGGGAAGGAGAAGAGCAGGAGGGGGAAGAACAAGGGGAAGGAGAAGAGCAGGAGGAGGAAGAACAAGGGGAAGAGCAGGAGGAGGAAGAGCAGAGGGAAGGGGACAAACAGGAAGAAGAATAGAGGGAAAAGGAAGATTAGGAGGATGAAGAACCAATAAGAGGAAGAGCCAAAGGAGGAAGAACAGGTAGCGGGGGAAGAGCAGGGGGAACAGGAGAGGTGAAGAGCAGGAGGAGGAAAAGCAGGAGGATGAGGAACACGAGAGGAAGAACAGGGGAAGAGTGAAGAGCAGGAGGACGAAGAACAGGGAAAAGGAAGAGTAGGAGGAGGAAGAACGGGGAGGAGGAAGAATAGGAAGAACAGAGGGAAAGGGAAGAACAGGAGGAGGAAGAGGAAGAAGAGCAGGTCATAGGGGAAGAGCGGGGGGAAGAAGAGCAAGAGGAGGAATAACTGGTTGAAGAGGAAGAGCATGAAAAGAACATGATATGAGGATGGGTAATATGAAGAGCATAAGGAGGAAGAACAGGAGAGGAAGATGGTAAGAGGAAGAGCAGGAGGAGGAAGAACAGGGGGAAAAGGAGGAAGAGCAGGAGAACATGAGATGGGGAGGAAGAACAAGAGAATGAAGGACTGGGAGGAAAGCAGGGGGGGAGAACAGTAGGAAATTGTTGGAAGAAGAATAGAAGGAAAAACAGGTAGAAAAAAAGAAGAGGAAGAACAGGGGGAGGAAACACAGGAAATAGAAGAGCAGGAGGATGAAGAACAAGGGGAAGAGGAAAAGCAGGATAAAAACGGGGAAGAAGAACAGGAGGAGGAATAACGGGAAAATCAAGAGGAAGAACGGGGAGGAAGAGCAGGAGGAGGAAAAACGGGGAAGAGGAAGAGCAGGAGGAGGAAGAATGGAGGGAGAGCAGGAGGAGGAAGAACAAGGGGAGAGGAAAAGCACGAAGTTAAGGAACACGAGAGGAAGAACAGGGGAAGAGGAAGAGCAGGAGGAGGAAAAACGG
This sequence comes from Ranitomeya imitator, assembly GCF_032444005.1. Taxonomy (NCBI): domain Eukaryota; kingdom Metazoa; phylum Chordata; class Amphibia; order Anura; family Dendrobatidae; genus Ranitomeya; species Ranitomeya imitator. The sequence goes on from NC_091282.1 coordinate 22,442,671, forward strand.
GGAAGAGCAAGAGGAAGAAGAACAGAATGAGGAAGAACGGGGAGAAAAGACAGGAGGAGGAAGAGTGGGGAAGAAAGAAGGAAGAACAGGAGAAGGAAAGACTAGGAGGAAGAACAGGAGGAAAGGCAGGGGGAGGAAGAACAGGAGAGAATGGTTGGAAAAAGAAGAGGAAAAAGGTAGGGAGGAAAACCAGGAGGAGGAAGAACAAGGGGAAGAGGAAGAGCAGGAGAAAAATCGGGGAAGAGGAACAGGGTAGGAAGAACAGGAAGAGGAATAACGGGAAAAGCAAGAGGAAGAACAGGAGGAAATGGTTGGAAAAAGAAGGAGAGGAAAAACAGGAAGAAGAGGAGGAGGAAGAGCAGGAAGAGGAAGAACAAGGTGAAAATCAAAACGAAAAATGGGAAGGAAGAGGAGATAGAGCAGGGGGAAATATAAGGGGAAGAAAGACAGTAGGAGGAAGAGCAGGGGGAGGAAGAATAGGAGCAGGCCACTGATGTGTGTAATATATGTGTGATACCACATATCTGGGTGTGATATGCACATACTGTGCTTGTTGTCTTAGCTGTGTTGTGTCCGATATCTCTGCATTGTACATGGGTGATGTGCACAGTATAGTATGTTTGTTTTGCCCTTTGTGTGTATGTGATCTGCCCAGTGTCGTACGTGTGTGATGCGCCCGGTGTCGTACACGTGTGATGTGCCCGGTGTCATATGCGTATGATGAGACCAGTGTCGTACGCGTGTGATGCGCCCGGTGTCGTATGCCTGTGATGCACCCGGTGTTGTACGCGAGTGATGCGCCTGGTGTCATAAGCGTGTGATGAGACAGGTGTCGTACGCGTGTGATGCGCCTGTTGTCATACGCCTGTGATGCGCCCGGTGTCGTACGCCTGTGATGCACCCGGTGTCGTACACGTGTGATGCGCCCGATGTCGTACGCCTGTGATGCACCCGGTGTCGTACACGTGTGATGCGCCCGATGTCGTACGCCTGTGATGCACCCGGTGTCGTACGCCTGTGATGCACCCGGTGTCGTACACGTGTGATGCACCCGGTGTCGTACGCCTGTGATGCACCCGGTGTCGTACACGTGTGATGCACCCGGTGTCGTACGCCTGTGATGCACCCGGTGTCGTACGCCTGTGATGCACCCGGTGTCGTACGCCTGTGATGCACCCGGTGTCGTACACGTGTGATGCGCCCGATGTCGTACGCCTGTGATGCACCCGGTGTCGTACGCCTGTGATGCACCCGGTGTCGTACACGTGTGATGCGCCCGATGTCGTACGCCTGTGATGCACCCGGTGTCGTACTCCTGTGATGCACCCGGTGTCGTACGCCTGTGATGCACCCGGTGTCGTACGCCTGTGATGCACCCGGTGTCGTATGCCTGTGATGCGCACGGTGTCGTACTCGTGTTATGCGCCAGGTGTTTTTCGTGTGTAATGCACCCGGTGTCATTCGCACCCGGTGTTGTTCGAGTGTGATGCGCCCGATGTCGTAAACGTGTGATGCGCCCGATGTCGTACGCGTGTGATGCGCCCGGTGTCGTACACGTGTGATGCACCCGGTGTCGTACACGTGTGATGCACCCGGTGTCGTACACGTGTAATGCACCCGGTGTCGTACGCGTGTGATGCACCCGGTGTCATACACATGTGATGCACCCGGTGTCGTACGCGTGTGATGCGCCCGGTGTCGTACACGTGTGATGCGCCCGGTGTCGTTTCAGTGTGATGCGCCTGGTATCGTACACGTGTGATGCGCCCAATGTCGTACGCGTGTGATACGCCCGGTGTCGTTCGAGTGTGATGCGCCCGGTGTCGTTCGCGTGTGATGCTCCCGGTGTCGTACGCCAGTGATGCGCCTGTTTTCGTGTATAATGCAACCGGTGTCATACACATGTGATGCGCCTGGTGTCGTTCGAGTGTGATGCGCCCGGTGTCGTTCGAGTGTGATGCTCCCGGTGTCGTACGCCTGTGATGTGCCCGCTGTCGTTCACGTGTGATGCATGTGGTATCATACATGTGTACTGCCCAATGTTGTCCATGTTTTCGGGTGCTCTGGTTCTGGTACCGGGGTAAGTGCTCCTGACTGTTCCCTCCTGGACATTCGAGGGTTAACCCTGTGCCTCTTTTCTCCTTCATTGCCTCCATTATGATGGCCGCCGTGAGTCAGCGTCGCTCATACTATGCGCTGGAGGGGGACGCACGCTGTACAGCAGTGAGGTTCCCAGGGCCCCTAGAGGCCGCCTGTGGTGGGGGAGGGGCATGGGAAGTTATAACGCTGCAGGTGATATTATATCTGTGCTGATGATTGTGCAGATCAGATCTTTCTACAATCAGACCCTTCACCAACCAAACCTTCACATGACCCCAATATAGGAGTAATATATATCTGTATTGTGGGGTCCGGTGTAGATTATATATCACACAGGGGAGTAATATTTACACTGTATTGTAGGGTCCGGCTGTAGATTATATATCACACGGGGGAGTAATATTTATACTGTATTGTGGGGTCCGGTGTAGATTATATATCACACAGGGGAGTAATATTTACACTGTATTGTAGGGTCCGGCTGTAGATTATATATCACACAGGGGAGTAATATTTACACTGTATTGTGGGGTCCGGATGTAGATTATATATCACACGGGGGAGTAATATTTATACTGTATTGTGGGGTCCGGTGTAGATTATATATCACACAGGGGAGTAATATTTATACTGTATTGTGGGGTCCGGCTGTAGATTATATATCACACTGGGGGAGTAATATTTATACTGTATTGTGGGATCCGGCTGTAGATTATATATCACACGGGGGAGTAATATTTATACTGTATTGTGGGATCCGGCTGTAGATTATATATCACACGGGGGAGTAATATTTATACTGTATTGTGGGGTCCGGCTGTAGATTATATATCACACGGGGAGTAATGTTTATGCTGTATTGTGGGATCCGGCTGTAGATTATATATCACACGGGGGAGTAATATTTATACTGTATTGTGGGGTCCGGCTGTAGATTGTATATCACACAGGGGGAGTAATATTTATACAGTATTGTGGGGTCCGGCTGTAGATTATCACACGGGGGGAGTAATATTTATATTGTATTGTGGGGTCCGGCTGTATATTATATATCACACGGAGTAATCTTTATACTGTATTGTGGGGTCCGGCTGTAGATTATATATCACACGGGGGGAGTAATATTTATACTGTATTGTGGGGTCCGGCTGTAGATTATATATCACACGGGAGAGTAATATTTATACTGTATTGTGGGGTCCGGTTGTAGATTATATATCACACGGGGGGAGTAATATTTATACTGTATTGTGGGGTCTGGATGTAAATTATATATCACACGGGGGGAGTAATATTTATACTGTATTGTGGGGTCCGGCCGTAGATTGTATATCACACGGTGGAGTAATATTTATACTGTATTGTGGGGTCCGGCTGTAGATTATATATCACACGGGGGAGTAATATTTATACTGTATTGTGGGGTCCGGCTGTAGATTATATATCACACAGGGGGAGTAATATTTATACTGTATTGTGGGGTCCGGCTGTAGATTATATATCACACGGGGGGAGTAATATTTATACTGTATTGTGGGGTCCGGCTGTAGATTATATATCACACAGGGGGAGTAATATTTATACTGTATTGTGGGGTCTGGCTGTAGATTATATATCACACGGGGGGAGTAATATTTATATTGTATTGTGGGGTCCAGCTGTAGATTGTATATCACACAGGGGGAGTAATGTTTATACTGTATTGTGGGGTCCGGCTGTAGATTATATATCACACGGGAGGAGTAATATTTATACTGTATTGTGGGGTCCGGCTGTAGATTATATATCACACGGGGGAGTAATATTTATACTGTATTGTGGGGTCCGGATGTAGATTATATATCACACGGGGGAATAATATTTATACTGTATTGTGGGGTCCGGCTGTAGATTATATATCACACGGGGGGAGTAATATTTATACAGTATTGTGGGGTCCGGCTGTAGATTATATATCACACGGGGGAGTAATATTTATACTGTATTGTGGGGTCCGGCTGTAGATTATATATCACACGGGGGAGTAATATTTATACTGTATTGTGGGGTCCCGCTGTAGATTATATATCACACGGGGGGAGTAATATTTATACTGTATTGTGGGGTCCGGCTGTAGATTATATATCACACGGGGGAGTAATATTTATACTGTATTGTGAGGTCCGGCTGTAGATTATATATCACACGGGGGAGTAATATTTATACTGTATTGTGGGGTCCGGCTGTAGATTATATATCACACGGGGGAGTAATATTTATACTGTATTGTGGGATCCGGCTGTAGATTATATATCACACGGGGGAGTAATATTTATACTGTATTGTGGGATCCGGCTGTAGATTATATATCACACGGGGGAGTAATATTTATACTGTATTGTGGGGTCCGGCTGTAGATTATATATCACACGGGGAGTAATGTTTATACTGTATTGTGGGATCCGGCTGTAGATTATATATCACACGGGGGAGTAATATTTATACTGTATTGTGGGGTCCGGCTGTAGATTGTATATCACACAGGGGGAGTAATATTTATACAGTATTGTGGGGTCCGGCTGTAGATTATCACACGGGGGGAGTAATATTTATATTGTATTGTGGGGTCCGGCTGTATATTATATATCACACGGAGTAATATTTATACTGTATTGTGGGGTCCGGCTGTAGATTATATATCACACGGGGGGAGTAATATTTATACTGTATTGTGGGATCCGGCTGTAGATTATATATCACACGGGAGAGTAATATTTATACTGTATTGTGGGGTCCGGTTGTAGATTATATATCACACGGGGGGAGTAATATTTATACTGTATTGTGGGGTCTGGATGTAAATTATATATCACACGGGGGGAGTAATATTTATACTGTATTGTGGGGTCCGGCCGTAGATTGTATATCACACGGTGAAGTAATATTTATACTGTATTGTGGGGTCCGGCTGTAGATTATATATCACACGGGGGAGTAATATTTATACTGTATTGTGGGGTCCGGCTGTAGATTATATATCACACAGGGGGAGTAATATTTATACTGTATTGTGGGGTCTGGCTGTAGATTATATATCACACAAGGGGAGTAATATTTATACTGTATTGTTTGATCCGGCTGTAGATTATATATCACACGGTGGGAGTAATATTTATACTGTATTGTGGGGTCCGGCTGTAGATTATATATCACACGGGGGGAGTAATATTTATACTGTATTGTGGGGTCCGGCTGTAGATTGTATATAACACGGGGGAGTAATATTTATACAGTATTGTGGAGTCCGGCTGTAGATTATCACACGGGGGGAGTAATATTTATATTGTATTGTGGGGTCCGGCTGTATATTATATATCACACGGAGTAATATTTATACTGTATTGTGGGGTCCGGCTGTAGATTATATATCACACGGGAGAGTAATATTTATACTGTATTGTGGGATCCGGTTGTAGATTATATATCACACGGGGGGAGTAATATTTATACTGTATTGTGGGGTCTGGATGTAAATTATATATCACACGGGGGGAGTAATATTTATACTGTATTGTGGGGTCCGGCCGTAGATTGTATATCACACGGTGGAGTAATATTTATACTGTATTGTGGGGTCCGGCTGTAGATTATATATCACACGGGGGAGTAATATTTATGCTGTATTGTGGGGTCCGGCTGTAGATTATATATCACACAGGGGGAGTAATATTTATACTGTATTGTGGGGTCTGGCTGTAGATTATATATCACACAAGGGGAGTAATATTTATACTGTATTGTTTGATCCGGCTGTAGATTATATATCACACGGTGGGAGTAATATTTATACTGTATTGTGGGGTCCGGCTGTAGATTATATATCACACGGGGGGAGTAATATTTATACTGTATTGTGGGGTCCGGCTGTAGATTGTATATCACACGGGGGAGTAATATTTATACTGTATTGTGGGGTCCGGCTGTAGATTATATATCACAGGGGGGAGTAATATTTACACTGTATTGTGAGGTCTGGCTGCAGATTATATATCACACGGGGGAGTAATATTTATACTGTATTGTGGGGTCCGGCTGTGGATTATCACGCAGGGGGAGTAATATTGATACTGTATTGTGGGGTCCGGCTGTAGATTATATATCACACGGGAGAGTAATATTTACACTGTATTGTGGGATCCGGCTGTAGATTATATATCACACGGGGGGAGTAATATTTATACTGTATTGTGGGGTCCGGCTGTAGATTATATATCACACGGGGGAGTAATATTCATACTGTATTGTGGGGTCCGGCTGTAGATTATATATCACATTGGGGGAGTAATATTTATACTGTATTGTGGGGTGTGGCTGTAGATTATATATCACATTGGGGGAGTAATATTTATACTGTATTGTGGGGTCCGGCTGTAGATGATATATCACATGGGGGAGTAATATTTATACTATATTGTGGGGTCTGGCTGTAGGTTATATATCACACGGGGGAGTAATATTTATACTATATTGTGGGGTCTGGCTGTAGATTATATATCACACAGAGGGAGTAATATTTATACTGTATTGTGGGGTCCGGCTGTAGATGATATATCACACTGGGGGAATAATATTTCTACTGTATTGTGGGGTCCGGCTGTAGATTATATATCAAATGGGGGAGTAATATTTATATTGTATTGTAGGATCCGGCTGTAGATTATATATCACACGGAGGAGTAATATTTATACTGTATTGTGGGGTCCGGCTGTAGATTATATATCACACGGGGGAGTAATATTTATACTGTATTGTGGGGTCCGGCTGTAGATTATATATCACATTGGGGGAGTAATATTTATACTGTATTGTGGGGTCCGGCTGTAGATTATATATCACACAGGGGAGTACTATTTATACTGTATTGTGGGGTCCGGCTGTAGATTATATATCGCACGGGGGAGTAATATTTATACTGTATTGTGGGGTCCGGCTGTAGATTGTATATCACACAGGGGGAGTAATGTTTATACTGTATTGTGGGATCCGGCTGTAGATTATATATCACACGGGGGGAGTAATATTTATACTGTATTGTGGGATCCGGCTGTAGATTATATATCACACGGGTGGAGTAATATTTATACTGTATTGTGGGATCCGGCTGTAGATTATATATCACACGGGGGAGTAATGTTTATACTGTATTGTGGGATCCGGCTGTAGATTATATATCACACGGGGGGAGTAATATTTATACTGTATTGTGGGATCCGGCTGTAGATTATATATCACACGGGTGGAGTAATATTTATACTGTATTGTGGGATCCGGCTGTAGATTATATATCACACGGAGGAGTAATATTTATACTGTATTGTGGGGTCCGGCTGTAGATTATATATCACACGGGGGAGTAATATTTATACTGTATTGTGGGGTCCGGCTGTAGATTATATATCACACTGGGGGAATAATATTTCTACTGTATTGTGGGATTCGGCTGTAGATTATATATCACACGGGGGAGTAATATTTATACTGTATTGTGGGGTCCGGCTGTAGATTATATATCACATTGGGGGAGTAATATTTATACTGTATTGTGGGGTCCGGCTGTAGATTATATATCGCACGGAGGAGTAATATTTATACTGTATTGTGGGGTCCGGCTGTAGATTATATATCACATTGGGGGAGTAATATTTATACTGTATTGTGGGGTCCGGCTGTAGATTATATATCACACAGGGGGAGTAATATTTATACTGTATTGTTGGGTCCGGCTGTAGATGATATATCACATGGGGGAGTAATATTTATACTGTATTGTGGGGTCTGGCTGTAGATGATATATCACACGGGGGGAGTAATATTTATACTGTATTGTGGGGTCTGGCTGTAGATTATATATCACACAGGGGAGTAATATTTATACTATATTGTGGGGTCTGGCTGTAGATTATATATCACACAGGGGAGTAATATTTATACTATATTGTGGGGTCCGGCTGTAGATTATATATCACACGGTGGAGTAATATTTATACTGTATTGTGGGGTCCGGCTGTAGATTATATATCACACAGGGGGAGTAATATTTATACTGTATTGTGGGGTCCGGCTGTAGATGATATATCACACTGGGGGAATAATATTTCTATTGTATTGTGGGGTCCGGCTGTAGATTATATATCAAACGGGGGAGTAATATTTATATTGTATTGTGGGGTCCAGCTGTAGATTATATATCACACGGGGGAGTAATATTTATACTGTATTGTGGGGTCCGGCTGTAGATTATACAGTGGGGCAAAAAAGTATTTAGTCAGTCAGCAATAGTGCAAGTTCCACCACTTAAAAAGATGAGAGGCGTCTGTAATTTACATCATAGGTAGACCTCAACTATGGGAGACAAACTGAGAAAAAAAAATCCAGCAAATCACATTGTCTGTTTTTTTAACATTTTATTTGCATATTATGGTGGAAAATAAGTATTTGGTCAGAAACAAAATTTCATCTCAATACTTTGTAATATATCCTTTGTTGGCAATGACAGAGGTCAAACGTTTTCTGTAAGTCTTCACAAGGTTGCCACACACTGTTGTTGGTATGTTGGCCCATTCCTCCATGCAGATCTCCTCTAGAGCAGTGATGTTTTTGGCTTTTCGCTTGGCAACACGGACTTTCAACTCCCTCCAAAGGTTTTCTATAGGGTTGAGATCTGGAGACTGGCTAGGCCACTCCAGGAACTTGAAATGCTTCTTACGAAGCCACTCCTTCGTTGCCCTGGCGGTGTGCTTTGGATCATTGTCATGTTGAAAGACCCAGCCACGTTTCATCTTCAATGCCATTGCTGATGGAAGGAGGTTTGCACTCAAAATCTCACGATACATGGCCCCATTCATTCTTTCATGTACCCGGATCAGTCATCCTGGCCCCTTTGCAGAGAAACAGCCCCAAAGCATGATGTTTCCACCACCATGCTTTACAGTAGGTATGGTGTTTGATGGATGCAACTCAGTATTCTTTTTCCTCCAAACACGACAAGTTGTGTTTCTACCAAACAGTTCCAGTTTGGTTTCATCAGACCATAGGACATTCTCCCAAAACTCCTCTGGATCATCCAAATGCTCTATAGCAAATTTCAGATGGGCCCGGACATGTACTGGCTTAAGCAGTGGGACACGTCTGGCACTGCAGGATCTGAGTCCATGGTGGCGTAGTGTGTTACTTATGGTAGGCCTTGTTACATTGGTCCCGGCTCTCTGCAGTTCATTCACTAGGTCCCCCCGCGTGGTTCTGGGATTTTTGCTCACCGTTCTTGTGATCATTCTGACCCCACGGGGTGGGATTTTGCGTGGAGCCCCAGATCGAGGGAGATTATCAGTGGTCTTGTATGTCTTCCATTTTCTAATTATTGCTCCCACTGTTGATTTCTTCACTCCAAGCTGGTTGGCTATTGCAGATTCAGTCTTCCCTGCCTGGTGCAGGGCTACAATTTTGTTTCTGGTGTCCTTTGACAGCTCTTTGGTCTTCACCATAGTGGAGTTTGTAGTCAGACTGTTTGAGGGTGTGCACAGGTGTCTTTTTATACTGATAACAAGTTTAAACAGGTGCCATTACTACAGGTAATGAGTGGAGGAAAGAGGAGACTCTTAAAGAAGAAGTTACAGGTCTGTGAGAGCCAGAAATCTTGATTGTTTGTTTCTGACCAAATACTTATTTTCCACCATAATATGCAAATAAAATGTTAAAAAAACAGACAATGTGATTTTCTGGATTTTTTTTTCTCAGTTTGTCTCCCATAGTTGAGGTCTACCTATGATGTAAATTACAGACGCCTCTCATCTTTTTAAGTGGTGGAACTTGCACTATTGCTGACTGACTAAATACTTTTTTGCCCCACTGTATATCACACGGGGGAGTATTATTTATACTGTATTGTGGGGTCCGGCTGTAGATTATATATCACATTGGGGGAGTAATATTTATACTGTATTGTGGGGTCCGGCTGTAGATTATATATCACACGGGGGAGTAATATTTATACTGTATTGTGGAGTCCGGCTGTAGAATACATATCACACGGGGGAGTAATATTTATACTGTATTGTGGGGTTCGGCTGTAGATTATATATCACACGGGGGAATAATATTTTTACTGTATTGTGGGGTACGGCTGTAGATTATATATCACACGGGGCGAGTAATATTTATACTGTATTGTGGGGTCCGGCTGTAGATTATATATCACACGGGGGGAGTAATATTTGTACTGTATTGTGGGGTCCGGCTGTAGATTATATATCACACAGGGGGAGTAATATTTATACTGTATTGTGGGGTCCGGCTGTAGATTATATATCACACGGTGGAGTAATATTTATACTGTATTGTGGGGTCCGGCTGTAGATTATATATCACACAGGGGGAGTAATGTTTATACTGTATTGTGGGGTCTGGATGTAGATTATATATCACACGGGGGGAGTAATATTTATACTGTATTGTGGGGTCCGGCTGTAGATTATATATCACACGGGGGGAGTAATATTTATACTGTATTGTGGGATCCGGCTGTAGATTATATATCACACGGGGGAGTAATATTTATACTGTATTGTGGAATCCGGCTGTAGATTATATATCACACGGGGGAGTAATATTTATACTGTATTGTGGGGTCCGGCTGTAGATTATATATCACACAGGGGGAGTAATGTTTATACTGTATTGTGGGATCCGGCTGTAGATTATATATCACACGGGGGATTAATATTTATACTGTATTGTGGGGTCTGGCTGTAGATTGTATATCACACAGGGGGAGTAATGTTTATACTGTATTGTGGGATCCGGCTGTAGATTATATATCACACGGGGGGAGTAATATTTATACTGTATTGTGGGATCCGGCTGTAGATTATATATCACACGGGGGGAGTAATATTTATACTGTATTGTGGGATCCGGCTGTAGATTATATATCATACGGGGGAGTAATATTTATACTGTATTGTGGGGTTCGGCTGTAGATTATATATCACACGGGGGAGTAATATTTATACTGTATTGTGGGGTCCGGCTGTAGATTATATATCACACGGGGGAGTATTATTTATATTGTATTGTGGGGTCCGGCTGTAGATTATATATCACACTGGGGGAATAATATTTCTACTGTATTGTGGGATCCGGCTGTAGATTTTATATCACACGGGGGAGTAATATTTATACTGTATTGTGGGGTCCGGCTGTAGATTATATATCACATTGGGGGAGTAATATTTATTCTGTATTGTTGGGTCCGGCTGTAGATGAAATATCACATGGGGGAGTAATGTTTATACTATATTGTGGGGTCTGGCTGTAGATTATATATCACACGGGGGAGTAATATTTATACTGTATTGTGGGGTCTGGCTGTAGATTATATATCACACAGGGGGAGTAATATTTATACTGTATTGTGGGGTCCGGCTGTAGATGATATATCACACTGGGGGAATAATATTTCTACTGTATTGTGGGGTCCGGCTGTAGATTATATATCAAACGGGGGAGTAATATTTATATTGTATTGTGGGGTCCAGCTGTAGATTATATATCACACGGGGGAGTAATATTTATACTGTATTGTGGGGTCCGGCTGTAGATTATATATCACACGGGGGAGTATTATTTATACTGTATTGTGGGGTCCGGCTGTAGATTATTTATCACACTGGGGGAATAATATTTCTACTGTATTGTGGGATCCGGCTGTCGATTATATATCACACGGGGGAGTAATATTTATACTGTATTGTGGGGTCCGGCTGTAGATTATATATCACATTGGGGGAGTAATATTTATACTGTATTGTGGGGTCCGGCTGTAGATTATATATCACACGGGGGGAGTAATATTTATACTGTATTGTGGGGTCTGGCTGTAGATTATATATCACACGGGGGAGTAATATTTATACTGTATTGTGGGGTCCGGCTGTTGATTATATATCACACTGGGGGAGTAATATTTATACTGTATTGTGGGGTCCGGCTGTAGATTATATATCACACGGGGGGAGTAATATTTATACTGTATTGTGGGGTCCAGCTGTAGATTACGGTATATATCACACGGGGGAGTAATATTTATACTGTATTGTGGGGTCCGGCTGTAGATTAAATATCACACGGAGGGGAGTACTATTTATACTTTATTGTGGGGCCTGGCTGTAGATTATATATCACACTGGGGGAGTAATATTTATACTGTATTGTGGGGTCTGGCTGTAGATTATATATCACACGGGGGAGTAATACTTATACTGTATTGTGGGGTCCGGCTGTAGGTTATATATCACACGGTGGAGTAATATTTATACTGTATTGTGGGGTCCGGCCGTAGAGTGTATATCACACGGTGGAGTAATATTTATACTGTATTGTGGGGTCCGGCTGTAGATTATATATCACACGGGGGGAGTAATATTTATACTGTATTGTGGGATCCGGCTGTAGATTATATATCACACGGGGGGAGTAATATTTATACTGTATTGTGGGGTCCGGCTGTAGATTATATATCACACGGTGGAGTAATATTTATACTGTATTGTGGGGTCCAGCTGTAGATTATATATCACACAGGGGGAGTAATGTTTATACTGTATTGTGGGGTCTGGATGTAGATTATATATCACACGGGGGGAGTAATATTTATGCTGTATTGTGGGGTCCGGCTATAGATTATATATCACACAGGGAAGTAATATTTATACTGTATTGTGGGGTCCGGCTGTAGATTATATATCACACAGGGGGAGTAATGTTTATACTGTATTGTGGGATCCGGCTGTAGATTATATATCACACGGGGGGAGTAATATTTATACTGTATTGTGGGATCCGGCTGTAGATTATATATCACACTGGGGGAGTAATATTTATACTGTATTGTGGGATCCGGCTGTAGATTATATATCACACGGGGGAGTAATATTTATACTGTATTGTGGGGTCCGGCTGTAGATTATATATCACACGGGGGAGTAATATTTATACTGTATTGTGGGGTCCGGCTGTAGATTATATATCACACTGGGGGAATAATATTTCTACTGTATTGTGGGATCCGGCTGTAGATTATATATCACACGGGGGAGTAATATTCATACTGTATTGTGGGGTCCGGCTGTAGATTATATATCACATTGGGGGAGTAATATTTATACTGTATTGTGGGGTCCGGCTGTAGATTATATATCACACGGGGGAGTAATATTTATACTGTATTGTGGGGTCCGGCTGTAGATTATATATCACATTGGGGGAGTAATATTTATACTGTATTGTGGGGTCCGGCTGTAGATGATATATCACATGGGGGAGTAATGTTGATACTATATTGTGGGGTCTGGCTGTAGATTATATATCACACGGGGGAGTAATATTTATACTATATTGTGGGGTCTGGCTGTAGATTATATATCACACAGAGGGAGTAATATTTATACTGTATTGTGGGGTCCGGCTGTAGATGATATATCACACTGGGGGAATAATATTTCTACTGTATTGTGGGGTCCGGCTGTAGATTATATATCAAATGGGGGAGTAATATTTATATTGTATTGTAGGGTCCAGCTGTAGATTATATATCACACCGGGGAATTATATTTCTACTGTATTGTGGGGTCCGGCTGTAGATTTTATATCTCACAAGGGGAGTAATATTTATACTGTATTGTGGGGTCTGGCTGTAGATTATATATCACACGGGGGAGTAATATTTATACTGTATTGTGGGGTCCGGCTGTTGATTATATATCACACTGGGGGAGTAATATTTATACTGTATTGTGGGGTCCGGCTGTAGATTATATATCACACGGGGGAGTAATATTTATACTGTATTGTGGGGTCCAGCTGTAGATTACGGTATATATCACACGGGGGAGTAATATTTATACTGTATTGTGGGGTCCGGCTGTAGATTAAATATCACACGGAGGGGAGTACTATTTATACTTTATTGTGGGGCCTGGCTGTAGATTATATATCACACTGGGGGAGTAATATTTATACTGTATTGTGGGGTCTGGCTGTAGATTATATATCACACGGGGGAGTAATACTTATACTGTATTGTGGGGTCCGGCTGTAGGTTATATATCACACGGGGGGAGTAATATTTATACTGTATTGTGGGGTCCGGCCGTAGAGTGTATATCACACGGTGGAGTAATATTTATACTGTATTGTGGGGTCCGGCTGTAGATTATATATCACACGGGGGGAGCAATATTTATACTGTATTGTGGGGTCCGGCTGTAGATTATATATCACACGGGGGGAGTAATATTTATACTGTATTGTGGGATCCGGCTGTAGATTATATATCACACGGGGGGAGTAATATTTATACTGTATTGTGGGGTCCGGCTGTAGATTATATATCACACAGGAGGAGTAATATTTATACTGTATTGTGGGGTCCGGCTGTAGATTATATATCACACGGTGGAGTAATATTTATACTGTATTGTGGGGTCCAGCTGTAGATTATATATCACACAGGGGGAGTAATGTTTATACTGTATTGTGGGGTCTGGATGTAGATTATATATCACACGGGGGGAGTAATATTTATGCTGTATTGTGGGGTCCGGCTATAGATTATATATCACACAGGGAAGTAATATTTATACTGTATTGTGGGGTCCGGCTGTAAATTATATATCACACGGGGGAGTAATATTTATACTGTATTGTGGGATCCGGCTGTAGATTATATATCACACGGGGGAGTAATATTTATACTGTATTGTGGGGTCCGGCTGTAGATTATATATCACACAGGGGGAGTAATGTTTATACTGTATTGTGGGATCCGGCTGTAGATTATATATCACACGGGGGGAGTAATGTTTATACTGTATTGTGGGATCCGGCTGTAGATTATATATCACACGGGGGGAGTAATATTTATACTGTATTGTGGGGTCCGGCTGTAGATTATATATCACACGGTGGAGTAATATTTATACTGTATTGTGGGGTCCAGCTGTAGATTATATATCACACAGGGGGAGTAATGTTTATACTGTATTGTGGGGTCTGGATGTAGATTATATATCACACGGGGGGAGTAATATTTATACTGTATTGTGGGATCCGGCTGTAGATTATATATCACACTGGGGGAGTAATATTTATACTGTATTGTGGGATCCGGCTGTAGATTATATATCACACGGGGGGAGTAATATTTATACTGTATTGTGGGATCCGGCTGTAGATTATATATCACACTGGGGGAGTAATATTTATACTGTATTGTGGGATCCGGCTGTAGATTATATATCACACGGGGGAGTAATATTTATACTGTATTGTGGGGTCCGGCTGTAGATTATATATCACACGGGGGGAGTAATATTTATGCTGTATTGTGGGGTCCGGCTATAGATTATATATCACACAGGGAAGTAATATTTATACTGTATTGTGGGGTCCGGCTGTAAATTATATATCACACGGGGGAGTAATATTTATACTGTATTGTGGGATCCGGCTGTAGATTATATATCACACGGGGGAGTAATATTTATACTGTATTGTGGGGTCCGGCTGTAGATTATATATCACACAGGGGGAGTAATGTTTATACTGTATTGTGGGATCCGGCTGTAGATTATATATCACACGGGGGGAGTAATATTTATACTGTATTGTGGGGTCCGGCTGTAGATTATATATCACACGGTGGAGTAATATTTATACTGTATTGTGGGGTCCAGCTGTAGATTATATATCACACGGGGGAGTAATATTTATACTGTATTGTGGGGTCCGGCTGTAGATTATATATCACACAGGGGGAGTAATGTTTATACTGTATTGTGGGATCCGGCTGTAGATTATATATCACACGGGGGAGTAATATTTATACTGTATTGTGGGGTCCGGCTGTAGATTATATATCACACAGGGGGAGTAATGTTTATACTGTATTGTGGGGTCTGGATGTAGATTATATATCACACGGGGGGAGTAATATTTATGCTGTATTGTGGGGTCCGGCTATAGATTATATATCACACAGGGAAGTAATATTTATACTGTATTGTGGGGTCCTGCTGTAAATTATATATCACACGGGGGAGTAATATTTATACTGTATTGTGGGATCCGGCTGTAGATTATATATCACACGGGGGAGTAATATTTATACTGTATTGTGGGGTCCGGCTGTAGATTATATATCACACAGGGGGAGTAATGTTTATACTGTATTGTGGGATCCGGCTGTAGATTATATATCACACGGGGGGAGTAATATTTATACTGTATTGTGGGATCCGGCTGTAGATTATATATCACACTGGGGGAGTAATATTTATACTGTATTGTGGGATCCGGCTGTAGATTATATATCACACGGGGGAGTAATATTTATACTGTATTGTGGGGTCCGGCTGTAGATTATATATCACACGGGGGAGTAATATTTATACTGTATTGTGGGGTCCGGCTGTAGATTATATATCACACTGGGGGAATAATATTTCTACTGTATTGTGGGATCCGGCTGTAGATTATATATCACACGGGGGAGTAATATTCATACTGTATTGTGGGGTCCGGCTGTAGATTATATATCACATTGGGGGAGTAATATTTATACTGTATTGTGGGGTCCGGCTGTAGATTATATATCACATTGGGGGAGTAATATTTATACTGTATTGTGGGGTCCGGCTGTAGGTTATATATCACACGGGGGGAGTAATATTTATACTGTATTGTGGGGTCCGGCCGTAGAGTGTATATCACACGGTGGAGTAATATTTATACTGTATTGTGGGGTCCGGCTGTAGATTATATATCACACGGGGGGAGTAATATTTATACTGTATTGTGGGATCCGGCTGTAGATTATATATCACACGGGGGGAGTAATATTTATACTGTATTGTGGGATCCGGCTGTAGATTATATATCACACGGGGGGAGTAATATTTATACTGTATTGTGGGGTCCGGCTGTAGATTATATATCACATTGGGGGAGTAATATTTATACTGTATTGTGGGGTCCGGCTGTAGATGATATATCACATGGGGGAGTAATGTTGATACTATATTGTGGGGTCTGGCTGTAGATTATATATCACACGGGGGAGTAATATTTATACTATATTGTGGGGTCTGGCTGTAGATTATATATCACACAGAGGGAGTAATATTTCTACTGTATTGTGGGGTCCGGCTGTAGATTATATATCAAATGGGGGAGTAATATTTATATTGTATTGTAGGGTCCAGCTGTAGATTATATATCACACCGGGGAATTATATTTCTACTGTATTGTGGGGTCCGGCTGTAGATTTTATATCTCACAAGGGGAGTAATATTTATACTGTATTGTGGGGTCTGGCTGTAGATTATATATCACACAAGGGGAGTAATATTTATACTGTATTGTGGGGTCCGGCTGTAGATTATATATCACACGGGGGGAGTAATATTTATACTGTATTGTGGGGTCCGGCTGTAGATTATATATCACACAGGGGAGTAATATTTATACTGTATTGTGGGACCCGGCTGTAGATTATATATCACACGGGGGAGTAATATTTATACTGTATTGTGGGATCCGGCTGTAGATTATATATCACACGGGGGAGTAATATTTCTACTGTATTGTGGGGTCCGGCTGTAGATTTTATATCTCACAAGGGGAGTAATATTTATACTGTATTGTGGGGTCTGGCTGTAGATTATATATCACACGGGGGGAGTAATATTTATACTGTATTGTGGGGTCTGGCTGTAGATTATATATCACACGGGGGAGTAATATTTATACTGTATTGTGGGGTCCGGCTGTTGATTATATATCACACTGGGGGAGTAATATTTATACTGTATTGTGGGGTCCGGCTGTAGATTATATATCACACGGGGGGAGTAATATTTATACTGTATTGTGGGGTCCAGCTGTAGATTACGGTATATATCACACGGGGGAGTAATATTTATACTGTATTGTGGGGTCCGGCTGTAGATTAAATATCACACGGAGGGGAGTACTATTTATACTTTATTGTGGGGCCTGGCTGTAGATTATATATCACACTGGGGGAGTAATATTTATACTGTATTGTGGGGTCTGGCTGTAGATTATATATCACACGGGGGAGTAATACTTATACTGTATTGTGGGGTCCGGCTGTAGGTTATATATCACACGGGAGGAGTAATATTTATACTGTATTGTGGGGTCCGGCCGTAGAGTGTATATCACACGGTGGAGTAATATTTATACTGTATTGTGGGGTCCGGCTGTAGATTATATATCACACGGGGGGAGTAATATTTATACTGTATTGTGGGATCCGGCTGTAGATTATATATCACACGGGGGGAGTAATATTTATACTGTATTGTGGGGTCCGGCTGTAGATTATATATCACACAGGAGGAGTAATATTTATACTGTATTGTGGGGTCCGGCTGTAGATTATATATCACACGGTGGAGTAATATTTATACTGTATTGTGGGGTCCAGCTGTAGATTATATATCACACAGGGGGAGTAATGTTTATACTGTATTGTGGGGTCTGGATGTAGATTATATATCACACGGGGGGAGTAATATTTATGCTGTATTGTGGGGTCCGGCTATAGATTATATATCACACAGGGAAGTAATATTTATACTGTATTGTGGGGTCCGGCTGTAAATTATATATCACACGGGGGAGTAATATTTATACTGTATTGTGGGATCCGGCTGTAGATTATATATCACACGGGGGAGTAATATTTATACTGTATTGTGGGGTCCGGCTGTAGATTATATATCACACAGGGGGAGTAATGTTTATACTGTATTGTGGGATCCGGCTGTAGATTATATATCACACGGGGGGAGTAATGTTTATACTGTATTGTGGGATCCGGCTGTAGATTATATATCACACGGGGGGAGTAATATTTATACTGTATTGTGGGGTCCGGCTGTAGATTATATATCACACGGTGGAGTAATATTTATACTGTATTGTGGGGTCCAGCTGTAGATTATATATCACACAGGGGGAGTAATATTTATGCTGTATTGTGGGGTCCGGCTATAGATTATATATCACACAGGGAAGTAATATTTATACTGTATTGTGGGGTCCGGCTGTAAATTATATATCACACGGGGGAGTAATATTAATACTGTATTGTGGGATCCGGCTGTAGATTATATATCACACGGGGGAGTAATATTTATACTGTATTGTGGGGTCCGGCTGTAGATTATATATCACACAGGGGGAGTAATGTTTATACTGTATTGTGGGATCCGGCTGTAGATTATATATCACACGGGGGGAGTAATATTTATACTGTATTGTGGGATCCGGCTGTAGATTATATATCACACTGGGGGAGTAATATTTATACTGTATTGTGGGATCCGGCTGTAGATTATATATCACACGGGGGAGTAATATTTATACTGTATTGTGGGGTCCGGCTGTAGATTATATATCACACGGGGGGAGTAATATTTATGCTGTATTGTGGGGTCCGGCTATAGATTATATATCACACAGGGAAGTAATATTTATACTGTATTGTGGGGTCCGGCTGTAAATTATATATCACACGGGGGAGTAATATTTATACTGTATTGTGGGATCCGGCTGTAGATTATATATCACACGGGGGAGTAATATTTATACTGTATTGTGGGGTCCGGCTGTAGATTATATATCACACAGGGGGAGTAATGTTTATACTGTATTGTGGGATCCGGCTGTAGATTATATATCACACGGGGGGAGTAATATTTATACTGTATTGTGGGGTCCGGCTGTAGATTATATATCACACGGTGGAGTAATATTTATACTGTATTGTGGGGTCCAGCTGTAGATTATATATCACACAGGGGGAGTAATGTTTATACTGTATTGTGGGGTCTGGATGTAGATTATATATCACACGGGGGGAGTAATATTTATGCTGTATTGTGGGGTCCGGCTATAGATTATATATCACACAGGGAAGTAATATTTATACTGTATTGTGGGGTCCTGCTGTAAATTATATATCACACGGGGGAGTAACATTTATACTGTATTGTGGGATCCGGCTGTAGATTATATATCACACGGGGGAGTAATATTTATACTGTATTGTGGGGTCCGGCTGTAGATTATATATCACACAGGGGGAGTAATGTTTATACTGTATTGTGGGATCCGGCTGTAGATTATATATCACACGGGGGGAGTAATATTTATACTGTATTGTGGGATCCGGCTGTAGATTATATATCACACTGGGGGAGTAATATTTATACTGTATTGTGGGATCCGGCTGTAGATTATATATCACACGGGGGAGTAATATTTATACTGTATTGTGGGGTCCGGCTGTAGATTATATATCACACGGGGGAGTAATATTTATACTGTATTGTGGGGTCCGGCTGTAGATTATATATCACACTGGGGGAATAATATTTCTACTGTATTGTGGGATCCGGCTGTAGATTATATATCACACGGGGGAGTAATATTCATACTGTATTGTGGGGTCCGGCTGTAGATTATATATCACATTGGGGGAGTAATATTTATACTGTATTGTGGGGTCCGGCTGTAGATTATATATCACACGGGGGAGTAATATTTATACTGTATTGTGGGGTCCGGCTGTAGATTATATATCACATTGGGGGAGTAATATTTATACTGTATTGTGGGGTCCGGCTGTAGATGATATATCACATGGGGGAGTAATGTTGATACTATATTGTGGGGTCTGGCTGTAGATTATATATCACACGGGGGAGTAATATTTATACTATATTGTGGGGTCTGGCTGTAGATTATATATCACACAGAGGGAGTAATATTTATACTGTATTGTGGGGTCCGGCTGTAGATGATATATCACACTGGGGGAATAATATTTCTACTGTATTGTGGGGTCCGGCTGTAGATTATATATCAAATGGGGGAGTAATATTTATATTGTATTGTAGGGTCCAGCTGTAGATTATATATCACACCGGGGAATTATATTTCTACTGTATTGTGGGGTCCGGCTGTAGATTTTATATCTCACAAGGGGAGTAATATTTATACTGTATTGTGGGGTCTGGCTGTAGATTATATATCACACAAGGGGAGTAATATTTATACTGTATTGTGGGGTCCGGCTGTAGATTATATATCACACGGGGGGAGTAATATTTATACTGTATTGTGGGGTCCGGCTGTAGATTATATATCACACAGGGGAGTAATATTTATACTGTATTGTGGGACCCGGCTGTAGATTATATATCACACGGGGGAGTAATATTTATACTGTATTGTGGGATCCGGCTGTAGATTATATATCACACGGGGGAGTAATATTTATACTGTATTGTGGGACCCGGCTGTAGATTATATATCACACGGGGGAGTAATATTTATACTGTATTGTGGGATCCGGATGTAGATTATATATCACACGGGGGAGTAATATTTATACTGTATTGTGGGGTCCGGCTGTAGATTATATATCACATTGGGGGAGTAATATTTATACTGTATTGTGGGGTCCGGCTGTAGATTATATATCACACGGGGGAGTAATATTTATACTGTATTGTGGAGTCCGGCTGTAGAATACATATCACACGGGGGAGTAATATTTATACTGTATTGTGGGGTTCGGCTGTAGATTATATATCACACGGGGGAATAATATTTTTACTGTATTGTGGGGTACGGCTGTAGATTATATATCACACGGGGCGAGTAATATTTATACTGTATTGTGGGGTCCGGCTGTAGATTATATATCACACGGGGGGAGTAATATTTGTACTGTATTGTGGGGTCCGGCTGTAGATTATATATCACACAGGGGGAGTAATATTTATACTGTATTGTGGGGTCCGGCTGTAGATTATATATCACACAGGGGGAGTAATGTTTATACTGTATTGTGGGGTCTGGATGTAGATTATATATCACACGGGGGGAGTAATATTAATACTGTATTGTGGGGTCCGGCTGTAGATTATATATCACACAGGGGGAGTAATGTTTATGCTGTATTGTGGGGTCTGGATGTAGATTATATATCACACGGGGGGAGTAATATTTATACTGTATTGTGGGGTCCGGCTGTAGATTATATATCACACGGGGGAGTAATATTTATACTGTATTGTGGGATCCGGCTGTAGATTATATATCACACGGGGGAGTAATATTTATACTGTATTGTGGAATCCGGCTGTAGATTATATATCACACGGGGGAGTAATATTTATACTGTATTGTGGGGTCCGGCTGTAGATTATATATCACACAGGGGGAGTAATGTTTATACTGTATTGTGGGATCCGGCTGTAGATTATATATCACACGGGGGATTAATATTTATACTGTATTGTGGGGTCTGGCTGTAGATTGTATATCACACAGGGGGAGTAATGTTTATACTGTATTGTGGGATCCGGCTGTAGATTATATATCACACGGGGGGAGTAATATTTATACTGTATTGTGGGATCCGGCTGTAGATTATATATCACACGGGGGGAGTAATATTTATACTGTATTGTGGGATCCGGCTGTAGATTATATATCATACGGGGGAGTAATATTTATACTGTATTGTGGGGTTCGGCTGTAGATTATATATCACACGGGGGAGTAATATTTATACTGTATTGTGGGGTCCGGCTGTAGATTATATATCACACGGGGGAGTATTATTTATATTGTATTGTGGGGTCCGGCTGTAGATTATATATCACACTGGGGGAATAATATTTCTACTGTATTGTGGGATCCGGCTGTAGATTTTATATCACACGGGGGAGTAATATTTATACTGTATTGTGGGGTCCGGCTGTAGATTATATATCACATTGGGGGAGTAATATTTATACTGTATTGTGGGGTCCGGCTGTAGATTATATATCACACGGGGGAGTAATATTTATACTGTATTGTGGGGTCCGGCTGTAGATTATATATCACATTGGGGGAGTAATATTTATACTGTATTGTGGGGTCCGGCTGTAGATTATATATCACACAGGGGGAGTAATATTTATTCTGTATTGTTGGGTCCGGCTGTAGATGAAATATCACATGGGGGAGTAATGTTTATACTATATTGTGGGGTCTGGCTGTAGATTATATATCACACGGGGGAGTAATATTTATACTGTATTGTGGGGTCTGGCTGTAGATTATATATCACACAGGGGGAGTAATATTTATACTGTATTGTGGGGTCCGGCTGTAGATGATATATCACACTGGGGGAATAATATTTCTACTGTATTGTGGGGTCCGGCTGTAGATTATATATCAAACGGGGGAGTAATATTTATATTGTATTGTGGGGTCCAGCTGTAGATTATATATCACACGGGGGAGTAATATTTATACTGTATTGTGGGGTCCGGCTGTAGATTATATATCACACGGGGGAGTATTATTTATACTGTATTGTGGGGTCCGGCTGTAGATTATTTATCACACTGGGGGAATAATATTTCTACTGTATTGTGGGATCCGGCTGTCGATTATATATCACACGGGGGAGTAATATTTATACTGTATTGTGGGGTCCGGCTGTAGATTATATATCACATTGGGGGAGTAATATTTATACTGTATTGTGGGGTCCGGCTGTAGATTATATATCACACGGGGGGAGTAATATTTATACTGTATTGTGGGGTCTGGCTGTAGATTATATATCACACGGGGGAGTAATATTTATACTGTATTGTGGGGTCCGGCTGTTGATTATATATCACACTGGGGGAGTAATATTTATACTGTATTGTGGGGTCCGGCTGTAGATTATATATCACACGGGGGGAGTAATATTTATACTGTATTGTGGGGTCCAGCTGTAGATTACGGTATATATCACACGGGGGAGTAATATTTATACTGTATTGTGGGGTCCGGCTGTAGATTAAATATCACACGGAGGGGAGTACTATTTATACTTTATTGTGGGGCCTGGCTGTAGATTATATATCACACTGGGGGAGTAATATTTATACTGTATTGTGGGGTCTGGCTGTAGATTATATATCACACGGGGGAGTAATACTTATACTGTATTGTGGGGTCCGGCTGTAGGTTATATATCACACGGGGGGAGTAATATTTATACTGTATTGTGGGGTCCGGCCGTAGAGTGTATATCACACGGTGGAGTAATATTTATACTGTATTGTGGGGTCCGGCTGTAGATTATATATCACACGGGGGGAGTAATATTTATACTGTATTGTGGGATCCGGCTGTAGATTATATATCACACGGAGGGAGTAATATTTATACTGTATTGTGGGGTCCGGCTGTAGATTATATATCACACGGTGGAGTAATATTTATACTGTATTGTGGGGTCCAGCTGTAGATTATATATCACACAGGGGGAGTAATGTTTATACTGTATTGTGGGGTCTGGATGTAGATTATATATCACACGGGGGGAGTAATATTTATGCTGTATTGTGGGGTCCGGCTATAGATTATATATCACACAGGGAAGTAATATTTATACTGTATTGTGGGGTCCGGCTGTAAATTATATATCACACGGGGGAGTAATATTTATACTGTATTGTGGGATCCGGCTGTAGATTATATATCACACGGGGGAGTAATATTTATACTGTATTGTGGGGTCCGGCTGTAAATTATATATCACACAGGGGGAGTAATGTTTATACTGTATTGTGGGATCCGGCTGTAGATTATATATCACACGGGGGGAGTAATATTTATACTGTATTGTGGGATCCGGCTGTAGATTATATATCACACTGGGGGAGTAATATTTATACTGTATTGTGGGATCCGGCTGTAGATTATATATCACACGGGGGAGTAATATTTATACTGTATTGTGGGGTCCGGCTGTAGATTATATATCACACGGGGGAGTAATATTTATACTGTATTGTGGGGTCCGGCTGTAGATTATATATCACACTGGGGGAATAATATTTCTACTGTATTGTGGGATCCGGCTGTAGATTATATATCACACGGGGGAGTAATATTCATACTGTATTGTGGGGTCCGGCTGTAGATTATATATCACATTGGGGGAGTAATATTTATACTGTATTGTGGGGTCCGGCTGTAGATTATATATCACACGGGGGAGTAATATTTATACTGTATTGTGGGGTCCGGCTGTAGATTATATATCACATTGGGGGAGTAATATTTATACTGTATTGTGGGGTCCGGCTGTAGATGATATATCACATGGGGGAGTAATGTTGATACTATATTGTGGGGTCTGGCTGTAGATTATATATCACACGGGGGAGTAATATTTATACTATATTGTGGGGTCTGGCTGTAGATTATATATCACACAGAGGGAGTAATATTTATACTGTATTGTGGGGTCCGGCTGTAGATGATATATCACACTGGGGGAATAATATTTCTACTGTATTGTGGGGTCCGGCTGTAGATTATATATCAAATGGGGGAGTAATATTTATATTGTATTGTAGGGTCCAGCTGTAGATTATATATCACACCGGGGAATTATATTTCTACTGTATTGTGGGGTCCGGCTGTAGATTTTATATCTCACAAGGGGAGTAATATTTATACTGTATTGTGGGGTCTGGCTGTAGATTATATATCACACGGGGGGAGTAATATTTATACTGTATTGTGGGGTCTGGCTGTAGATTATATATCACACGGGGGAGTAATATTTATACTGTATTGTGGGGTCCGGCTGTTGATTATATATCACACTGGGGGAGTAATATTTATACTGTATTGTGGGGTCCGGCTGTAGATTATATATCACACGGGGGAGTAATATTTATACTGTATTGTGGGGTCCAGCTGTAGATTACGGTATATATCACACGGGGGAGTAATATTTATACTGTATTGTGGGGTCCGGCTGTAGATTAAATATCACACGGAGGGGAGTACTATTTATACTTTATTGTGGGGCCTGGCTGTAGATTATATATCACACTGGGGGAGTAATATTTATACTGTATTGTGGGGTCTGGCTGTAGATTATATATCACACGGGGGAGTAATACTTATACTGTATTGTGGGGTCCGGCTGTAGGTTATATATCACACGGGGGGAGTAATATTTATACTGTATTGTGGGGTCCGGCCGTAGAGTGTATATCACACGGTGGAGTAATATTTATACTGTATTGTGGGGTCCGGCTGTAGATTATATATCACACGGGGGGAGCAATATTTATACTGTATTGTGGGGTCCGGCTGTAGATTATATATCACACGGGGGGAGTAATATTTATACTGTATTGTGGGATCCGGCTGTAGATTATATATCACACGGGGGGAGTAATATTTATACTGTATTGTGGGGTCCGGCTGTAGATTATATATCACACAGGAGGAGTAATATTTATACTGTATTGTGGGGTCCGGCTGTAGATTATATATCACACGGTGGAGTAATATTTATACTGTATTGTGGGGTCCAGCTGTAGATTATATATCACACAGGGGGAGTAATGTTTATACTGTATTGTGGGGTCTGGATGTAGATTATATATCACACGGGGGGAGTAATATTTATGCTGTATTGTGGGGTCCGGCTATAGATTATATATCACACAGGGAAGTAATATTTATACTGTATTGTGGGGTCCGGCTGTAAATTATATATCACACGGGGGAGTAATATTTATACTGTATTGTGGGATCCGGCTGTAGATTATATATCACACGGGGGAGTAATATTTATACTGTATTGTGGGGTCCGGCTGTAGATTATATATCACACAGGGGGAGTAATGTTTATACTGTATTGTGGGATCCGGCTGTAGATTATATATCACACGGGGGGAGTAATGTTTATACTGTATTGTGGGATCCGGCTGTAGATTATATATCACACGGGGGGAGTAATATTTATACTGTATTGTGGGGTCCGGCTGTAGATTATATATCACACGGTGGAGTAATATTTATACTGTATTGTGGGGTCCGGCTGTAGATTATATATCACACAGGGGGAGTAATGTTTATACTGTATTGTGGGGTCTGGATGTAGATTATATATCACACGGGGGGAGTAATATTTATGCTGTATTGTGGGGTCCGGCTATAGATTATATATCACACAGGGAAGTAATATTTATACTGTATTGTGGGGTCCGGCTGTAAATTATATATCACACGGGGGAGTAATATTTATACTGTATTGTGGGATCCGGCTGTAGATTATATATCACACGGGGGAGTAATATTTATACTGTATTGTGGGGTCCGGCTGTAGATTATATATCACACAGGGGGAGTAATGTTTATACTGTATTGTGGGATCCGGCTGTAGATTATATATCACACGGGGGGAGTAATATTTATACTGTATTGTGGGATCCGGCTGTAGATTATATATCACACTGGGGGAGTAATATTTATACTGTATTGTGGGATCCGGCTGTAGATTATATATCACACGGGGGAGTAATATTTATACTGTATTGTGGGGTCCGGCTGTAGATTATATATCACACGGGGGGAGTAATATTTATGCTGTATTGTGGGGTCCGGCTATAGATTATATATCACACAGGGGGAGTAATGTTTATACTGTATTGTGGGGTCTGGATGTAGATTATATATCACACGGGGGGAGTAATATTTATGCTGTATTGTGGGGTCCGGCTATAGATTATATATCACACAGGGAAGTAATATTTATACTGTATTGTGGGGTCCTGCTGTAAATTATATATCACACGGGGGAGTAATATTTATACTGTATTGTGGGATCCGGCTGTAGATTATATATCACACGGGGGAGTAATATTTATACTGTATTGTGGGGTCCGGCTGTAGATTATATATCACACAGGGGGAGTAATGTTTATACTGTATTGTGGGATCCGGCTGTAGATTATATATCACACGGGGGGAGTAATATTTATACTGTATTGTGGGATCCGGCTGTAGATTATATATCACACTGGGGGAGTAATATTTATACTGTATTGTGGGATCCGGCTGTAGATTATATATCACACGGGGGAGTAATATTTATACTGTATTGTGGGGTCCGGCTGTAGATTATATATCACACGGGGGAGTAATATTTATACTGTATTGTGGGGTCCGGCTGTAGATTATATATCACACTGGGGGAATAATATTTCTACTGTATTGTGGGATCCGGCTGTAGATTATATATCACACGGGGGAGTAATATTCATACTGTATTGTGGGGTCCGGCTGTAGATTATATATCACATTGGGGGAGTAATATTTATACTGTATTGTGGGGTCCGGCTGTAGATTATATATCACATTGGGGGAGTAATATTTATACTGTATTGTGGGGTCCGGCTGTAGGTTATATATCACACGGGGGGAGTAATATTTATACTGTATTGTGGGGTCCGGCCGTAGAGTGTATATCACACGGTGGAGTAATATTTATACTGTATTGTGGGGTCCGGCTGTAGATTATATATCACACGGGGGGAGTAATATTTATACTGTATTGTGGGATCCGGCTGTAGATTATATATCACACGGGGGGAGTAATATTTATACTGTATTGTGGGATCCGGCTGTAGATTATATATCACACGGGGGGAGTAATATTTATACTGTATTGTGGGGTCCGGCTGTAGATTATATATCACATTGGGGGAGTAATATTTATACTGTATTGTGGGGTCCGGCTGTAGATGATATATCACATGGGGGAGTAATGTTGATACTATATTGTGGGGTCTGGCTGTAGATTATATATCACACGGGGGAGTAATATTTATACTATATTGTGGGGTCTGGCTGTAGATTATATATCACACAGAGGGAGTAATATTTATACTGTATTGTGGGGTCCGGCTGTAGATGATATATCACACTGGGGGAATAATATTTCTACTGTATTGTGGGGTCCGGCTGTAGATTATATATCAAATGGGGGAGTAATATTTATATTGTATTGTAGGGTCCAGCTGTAGATTATATATCACACCGGGGAATTATATTTCTACTGTATTGTGGGGTCCGGCTGTAGATTTTATATCTCACAAGGGGAGTAATATTTATACTGTATTGTGGGGTCTGGCTGTAGATTATATATCACACAAGGGGAGTAATATTTATACTGTATTGTGGGGTCCGGCTGTAGATTATATATCACACGGGGGGAGTAATATTTATACTGTATTGTGGGGTCCGGCTGTAGATTATATATCACACAGGGGAGTAATATTTATACTGTATTGTGGGACCCGGCTGTAGATTATATATCACACGGGGGAGTAATATTTATACTGTATTGTGGGATCCGGCTGTAGATTATATATCACACGGGGGAGTAATATTTCTACTGTATTGTGGGGTCCGGCTGTTGATTATATATCACACTGGGGGAGTAATATTTATACTGTATTGTGGGGTCCGGCTGTAGATTATATATCACACGGGGGGAGTAATATTTATACTGTATTGTGGGGTCCAGCTGTAGATTACGGTATATATCACACGGGGGAGTAATATTTATACTGTATTGTGGGGTCCGGCTGTAGATTAAATATCACACGGAGGGGAGTACTATTTATACTTTATTGTGGGGCCTGGCTGTAGATTATATATCACACTGGGGGAGTAATGTTTATACTGTATTGTGGGGTCCGGCTGTAGATTATATATCACACTGGGGGAGAAATATTTATACTGTATTGTGGGGTCTGGCTGTAGATTATATATCACACGGGGGAGTAATACTTATACTGTATTGTGGGGTCCGGCTGTAGGTTATATATCACACGGGGGGAGTAATATTTATACTGTATTGTGGGGTCCGGCTGTAGATTATATATCACACGGGGGAGTAATATTTATACTATATTGTGGGGTCCGGCTGTAGATTATATATCACACGGGATAGTAATATTTATACTGTATTGTGGGGTCCGGCTGTAGATTATATATCACACGGGGGGAGTAATATTTATACTGTATTGTGGGATCCGGCTGTAGATTATATATCACACGGGGGGAGTAATATTTATACTGTATTGTGGGGTCCGGCTGTAGATTATATATCACACAGGGGAGTAATGTTTATACTGTATTGTGGGGTCCGGCTGTAGATTATATATCACACGGGGGGAGTAATATTTATACTGTATAGTGGGGTCCGGCTGTAGATTATATATCACACAGGGGAGTAATATTTATACTGTATTGTGGGGTCCGGCTGTAGATTATATATCACACGGGGGGAGTAATATTTATACTGTATTGTGGGGTCCGGCTGTAGATTATATATCACACGGAGGGGAGTAATATTTATACTGTATTGTGGGGTCCGGCTGTAGATTATATATCACACGGGGGGAGTAATATTTATACTGTATTGTGGGGTCCGGCTGTAGATTATATATCACACGGGGGGAGTAATATTTATACTGTATAGTGGGGTCCGGCTGTAGATTATATATCACACAGGGGAGTAATATTTATACTGTATTGTGGGGTCCGGCTGTAGATTATATATCACACGGGGGGAGTAATATTTATACTGTATTGTGGGGTCCGGCTGTAGATTATATATCACACGGGGAAGTAATATTTATACTGTATTGTGGGGTCCGGCTGTAGATTATATATCACACTGGGGGAGTAATATTTAGACTGTATTGTGGGGTCCGGCTGTAGATTATATATCACACTGGGGAGTAATATTTATACTGTATTGTGGGATCCGGCTGTAGATTATATATCACACGGGGGAGTAATATTTATACTGTATTGTGGGGTCCGGCTGTAGATTATATATCACACGGGGGAGTAATATTTATACTGTATTGTGGGGTCCGGCTGTAGATTATATATCACACTGGGGAGTAATATTTATACTGTATTGTGGGATCCGGCTGTAGATTATATATCACACGGGGGAGTAATATTTATACTGTATTGTGGGGTCCGGCTGTAGATTATATATCACACGGGGGAGTAATATTTATACTGTATTGTGGGGTCCGGCTGTAGATTATATATCTAGGAAGCCTCCATTCTTTGCACTGCAGACTGAGTTGAGTGAGGTTTTGGAGCCCGGTATGATGTGGCCCTTCATGTCGGTGTCATGTCGCCCTGTTCCTTGTCAGTCTTTCTTCTCGCCTTCTCTTTTGCTTTCTGCTATCGTCCATCTGTCAGGCGTCTGGAGACTCCCAGCGAGATTCTCCTCAGTAGGAGCAGCGTGTCCTGTGTTCTGGCCAGAGACCTGAGGAACAGCTGAGGACTCCACAGTGCACAGTCAGGGCGTGATCACTTTTGCACAGGAATCTCCTGGACACTAAAAAATATCAAACACTTAATAATTTCTATACATCCCAATATTACTCCAGTCGATGCAGGGCGAGTGACATAGAGGAGAGACCACCTGAAACATTCTACAAAGGTCACATTCCGAGGTTATAATGGTCAGCGGACAAAGAACTCCGACATATATTTATTCCAAGCTTTTACACAGCGGGCAGTATTATAGTAGTTATATTCTTGTACATAGGGGGCAGTATTATACTAGCTATATTCTTGTATATAGAGGCAGTATTATAGTAGTTATATTCTTGTACATAGGAGCGGTATTATAGTAGTTATATTCTTGTACATAGGAGCAGTATTATAGTAGTTATATTCTTGTACATAGGGGCAGTATTATAGTAGTTATATTCTTGTACATAGGGGCAGTATTATAGTAGTTATATTCTTGTACATAGGAGCAGTATTATAGTAGTTATATTCTTGTACATAGGAGCAGTATTATAGTAGTTATATTCTTGTACATAGGAGCAGTATTATAGTAGTTATATTCTTGTACATAGGAGCAGTATTATAGTAGTTATATTCTTGTAAATAGGGGCAGTATTATAGTAGTTATATTCTTGTACATAGGAGCAGTATTATAGTAGTTATATTCTTGTACATAGGAGCAGTATTATAGTAGTTATATTCTTGTACATAGGGGCAGTATTATAGTAGATATATTCTTGTACATAGGAGCAGTATTATAGTAGTTATATTCTTGTAAATAGGGGCAGTATTATAGTAGTTATATTCTTGTACATAGGGGGCAGTATTATAGTAGTTATATTCTTGTACATAGGAGCAGTATTATAGTAGTTATATTCTTGTACATAGGAGCAGTATTATAGTAGTTATATTCTTGTAAATAGGGGGAGTATTATAGTAGTTATATTCTTGTACATAGGGGGCAGTATTATAGTAGTTATATTCTTGTACATAGGGGGCAGTATTATAGTAGTTATATTTTTGTACATAGGAGCAGTATTATAGTAGTTATATTCTTGTACATAGGAGCAGTATTATAGTAGTTATATTCTTGTAAATAGGGGCAGTATTATAGTAGTTATATTCTTGTACATAGGGGGCAGTATTATAGTAGTTATATTCTTGTATATAGGGGCAGTATTATAGTAGTTATATTCTTGTAAATAGGAGCAGTATTATAGTAGTTATATTCTTGTATATAGGGGCAGTATTATAGTAGTTATATTCTTGTATATAGTGGCAGTATTATAGTAGTTATATTCTTGTATATAGGGGCAGTATTATAGTAGTTATATTCTTGTATATAGGGGCAGTATTATAGTAGTTATATTCTTGTATATAGGGGCAGTATTATAGTAGTTATATTCTTGTACATAGGAGCAGTATTATACTAGCTATATTCTTGTATATAGAGGCAGTATTATAGTAGTTATATTCTTGTACATAGGAGCAGTATTATAGTAGTTATATTCTTGTACATAGGAGCAGTATTATAGTAGTTATATTCTTGTACATAAGAGCAGTATTATAGTAGTTATATTCTTGTACATAGGAGCAGTATTATAGTAGTTATATTCTTGTACATAGGAGCAGTATTATAGTAGTTATATTCTTGTAAATAGGGGCAGTATTATAGTAGTTATATTCTTGTACATAGGAGCAGTATTATAGTAGTTATATTCTTGTACATAGGAGCAGTATTATAGTAGTTATATTCTTGTACATAGGGGCAGTATTATAGTAGATATATTCTTGTACATAGGAGCAGTATTATAGTAGTTATATTCTTGTAAATAGGGGCAGTATTATAGTAGTTATATTCTTG
Organism: Ranitomeya imitator; assembly: GCF_032444005.1. Lineage (NCBI taxonomy): Eukaryota > Metazoa > Chordata > Amphibia > Anura > Dendrobatidae > Ranitomeya > Ranitomeya imitator. The sequence continues at coordinate 22,475,962 of NC_091282.1, forward strand.
TACATAGGGGGCAGTATTATAGTAGTTATATTCTTGTACATAGGAGCAGTATTATAGTAGTTATATTCTTGTACATAGGAGCAGTATTATAGTAGTTATATTCTTGTAAATAGGGGGAGTATTATAGTAGTTATATTCTTGTACATAGGGGGCAGTATTATAGTAGTTATATTCTTGTACATAGGGGGCAGTATTATAGTAGTTATATTTTTGTACATAGGAGCAGTATTATAGTAGTTATATTCTTGTACATAGGAGCAGTATTATAGTAGTTATATTCTTGTAAATAGGGGCAGTATTATAGTAGTTATATTCTTGTACATAGGGGGCAGTATTATAGTAGTTATATTCTTGTATATAGGGGCAGTTTTATAGTAGTTATATTCTTGTAAATAGGAGCAGTATTATAGTAGTTATATTCTTGTATATAGGGGCAGTATTATAGTAGTTATATTCTTGTATATAGGGGCAGTATTATAGTAGTTATATTCTTGTATATAGGGGCAGTATTATAGTAGTTATATTCTTGTATATAGGGGCAGTATTATAGTAGTTATATTCTTGTATATAGGGGCAGTATTATAGTAGTTATATTCTTGTACATAGGAGCAGTATTATACTAGCTATATTCTTGTATATAGAGGCAGTATTATAGTAGTTATATTCTTGTACATAGGAGCAGTATTATAGTAGTTATATTCTTGTACATAGGAGCAGTATTATAGTAGTTATATTCTTGTACATAGGGGCAGTATTATAGTAGTTATATTCTTGTACATAGGAGCAGTATTATAGTAGTTATATTCTTGTACATAGGAGCAGTATTATAGTAGTTATATTCTTGTAAATAGGGGCAGTATTATAGTAGTTATATTCTTGTACATAGGGGGCAGTATTATAGTAGTTATATTCTTGTGCATAGGAGCAGTATTATAGTAGTTATATTCTTGTACATAGGAGCAGTATTATAGTAGTTATATTCTTGTAAATAGGGGGAGTATTATAGTAGTTATATTCTTGTACATAGGGGGCAGTATTATAGTAGTTATATTCTTGTACATAGGGGGCAGTATTATAGTAGTTATATTTTTGTACATAGGAGCAGTATTATAGTAGTTATATTCTTGTACATAGGAGCAGTATTATAGTAGTTATATTCTTGTAAATAGGGGCAGTATAGTAGTTATATTCTTGTACATAGGGGGCAGTATTATAGTAGTTATATTCTTGTATATAGGGGCAGTAATATAGTAGTTATATTCTTGTAAATAGGAGCAGTATTATAGTAGTTATATTCTTGTATATAGGGGCAGTATTATAGTAGTTATATTCTTGTATATAGGGGCAGTATTATAGTAGTTATATTCTTGTATATAGGGGCAGTATTATAGTAGTTATATTCTTGTATATAGGGGCAGTATTATAGTAGTTATATTCTTGTACATAGGAGCAGTATTATAGTAGTTATATTCTTGTACATAGGGGGCAGTATTATAGTAGTTATATTCTTGTACATAGCAGCAGTATTATAGTAGTTATATTCTTGTACATAGGGGCAGTATTATAGTAGTTATATTCTTGTAGATAGGGGCAGTATTATAGTTGTTATATTCTTGTACATAAGAGCAGTATTATAGTAGTTATATTTTTGTACATAGGGGCAGTATTATAGTAGTTATATTCTTGTACATAGGGGCAGTTTTATAGTAGTTATATTCTTGTACATAGACGGCAGTATTATAGTAGTTATATTCATGTACATAGATGGCAGTATTGTAGTAGTTATATTCTTGTATATTATTTTTGTAATTTAGTGGATTTTTTGTCTGTGTTTTATGGTGTTTTCTGCAGTTAGTAATCATCGTTTTTGCAGTATAAATAATTAATGAGATCTCCTGAATATGTTCTTCAGCCGCTGGTTGCTGGCAGATTTGTAGAGAAATGATGTGGATTTATCCCCTTTGATCTGAGGTTTTGGCTACAGGGCAATGATCAGCGTTGTGCAGCCATCTTTACTGTCCGGGCGGCACAGATGTGCGTCGTCTGTGAAATCTGTACCATAATAGCAGTGAATGGCGCCGAGCTGCAATGCTGCATGCCACCTGTGTCAGGGGGGGGCGCTGTTCTTGGAAGTAGTTAGGTCTTTTTGACACTTTCTGTGCGTCTGGTGTGTATGTCCGCCCTTGTATCGGGGAGTCGGGCGCGGTTACACCTTTCTTCCTCGTTGTCATCCACAGACAGATGTTTGGTTATGGGGTATGAGCGGGTGTGGCGCCTTCATACGTCTGCATTCCTGCGCTGCCCACTGCATGACATATTTCAGGTCACCGTCCCTTTAACGTTGTTGGAGCGGTGTAGCGAGGCAGCTGCCGGTGTTTCCGTCTCTGGAGTCCCCTTGTTCTGGAGTTATTGGTTCCTGTAACAAAACGTTCCGTCCATTGGACGGTGGAAGTCGTATTGATTAGCGCCCGGACACGAGACGGCGGAGAATTTTGCTGACATGTTTTTATCCGGTGATGCCGGAGCGACCCGTCACAAAAGCGTGTCCCAACCTGTGACTGCAAAACCAGACGACATTACATTACTGATCCTGAGTTACATCCTGTATTATACTCCAGAGCTGCACTCACTATTCTGCTGGTGCAGTCACTGTGTATATACATTACATTACTGATCCTGAGTTACATCCTGTATTATACTCCAGAGCTGCACTCACTATTCTGCTGGTGCAGTCACTGTGTACATACATTACATTACTGATCCTGAGTTACATCCTGTATTATACTCCAGAGCTGCACTCACTATTCTGCTGGTGCAGTCACTGTACATACATTACATTACTGATCCTGAGTTACATCCTGTATTATACTCCAGAGCTGCACTCACTATTCTGCTGGTGCAGTCACTGTGTACATACATTACATTACTGATCCTGAGTTACATCCTGTATTATACTCCAGAGCTGCACTCACTATTCTGCTGGTGCAGTCACTGTGTACATACATTACATTACTGATCCTGAGTTACATCCTGTATTATACTCCAGAGCTGCACTCACTATTCTGCTGGTGCAGTCACTGTGTACATACATTACATTACTGACCCTGAGTTACATACTGTATTATACTCCAGAGCTGCACTCACTATTCTGCTGGTGCAATCACTGTGTACATACATTACATTACTGATCCTGAGTTACATCCTGTATTATACTCCAGAGCTGCACTCACTATTCTGCTGGTGCAGTCACTGTGTACATACATTATATTACTGATCCTGAGTTACATCCTGTATTATACTCCAGAGCTGCACTCACTATTCTGCTGGTGCAGTCACTGTGTACATACATTACATTACTGATCCTGAGTTACATCCTGTATTATACCCCAGAGCTGCACTCACTATTCTGCTGGTGCAGTCACTGTGTACATACATTACATTACTGATCCTGAGTTACATCCTGTATTATACTCCAGAGCTGCACTCGCTATTCTGCTGGTGCAGTCACTGTGTACATACATTACATTACTGATCCTGAGTTATATCCTGTATTATACCCCAGAGCTGCACTCACTATTCTGCTGGTGCAGTCACTGTGTACATACATTACATTACTGATCCTGAGTTATATCCTGCATTATACCCCAGAGCTGCACTCACTATTCTGCTGGTGCAGTCACTGTGTACATACATTACATTACTGATCCTGAGTTATATCCTGTATTATACTCCAGAGCTGCACTCACTATTCTGCTGGTGCAGTCACTGTGTACATACATTACATTACTGATCCTGAGTTACATCCTGTATTATACTCCAGAGCTGCACTCACTATTCTGCTGGTGCAGTCACTGTGTACATACATTACATTACTGATCCTGAGTTACATCCTGTATTATACTCCAGAGCTGCACTCACTATTCTGCTGGTGCAGTCACTGTGTACATACATTACATTACTGATCCTGAGCTACATCCTGTATTATACTCCAGAGCTGCACTCACTATTCTGCTGGTGCAGTCACTGTGTACATACATTACATTAATGACCCTGAGTTATCTCCTGTATTATACTCCAGAGCTGCACTCATTATTCTGCTGGTGCAGTCACTGTGTACATACATTACTGATCCTGAGTTACATCCTGTATTATACCCCAGAGCTGCACTCACTATTCTGCTGGTGCAGTCACTGTGTACATACATTACTGATCCTGAGTTACATCCTGTATTATACCCCAGAGCTGCACTCATTATTCTGCTGGTGCAGTCACTGTGTACATACATTACTGATCCTGAGTTACATCCTGTATTATACTCCAGAGCTGCACTCATTATTCTGCTGGTGCAGTCACTGTGTACATACATTACTGATCCTGAGTTACATCCTGTATTATACCCCAGAGCTGCACTCATTATTCTGCTGGTGCAGTCACTGTGTACATACACTACATTAATGACCCTGAGTTATCTCCTGTATTATACTCCAGAGCTGCACTCATTATTCTCCTGTATTATTCTCCGCTCTGCTGATGCTGGGTCAGGCAGTGATACTGGGGGGGGGTTGCAGACCCCTGGGATGCTGTCACCGGATCCTCCTATAGATGGTGGTGTGTGCAGTTTGCAGCATCTGCTGAAAGGTCACTGTATGAATTAATTACCAGCATTGTCTGCACAGAGACCACCCAGGAATCCCCCCACGGTGAATCGCAGCTGCTCCGTCCATAATGCTGCAGTGTTTTATACTGAGCATCATGTGCTGGTGTGACCTCGGGGAAAATCTGTGGATGATGCAGTGTTATGGGGATCTGTGGATGACGCACTATTATGGGGATCTGTGGAGGATGCGCTGTTATGGGGATCTGTGGATGATGCACTGTTATGGGGATCTGTGGATGTTGTACTGTTATGGGGGATCTGTGGATGACGCACAGTTATGGGGATCTGTGGATGACGCACTGTTATGGGGATCTGTGGAGGATGCGCTGTTATGGGGATCTGTGGATGATGCAGTGTTATGGGGATCTGTGGATGTTGTACTGTTATGGGGGATCTGTGGATGACGCACTGTTATGGGGATCTGTGAAGGACGCACTGTTATGGGGGATCTGTGAAGGATGCTCTGTTATGGGAATCTGTGGATGACGCACTGTTATGGGGATCTGGATGACGCTCTGTTATGGGGGATCTGTGGATGACGCGGTTATGGGGGATCTGTGGATGTTGTACTGTTATGGGGGATCTGTGGATGACGCACAGTTATGGGGATCTGTGAAGGACGCACTGTTATGGGGGATCTGTGAAGGATGCTCTGTTATGGGGATCTGTGGATGATGCACTGTTATGGGGATCTGTGAAGGATGCTCTGTTATGGGGATCTGTGGATGACGCACTGTTATGGGGATCTGGATGACGCTCTGTTATGGGTGATCTGTGGATGACGCGGTTATGGGGGATCTGTGGATGTTGTACTGTTATGGGGGATCTGTGGATGACGCACTGTTATGGGGATCTGTGAAGGATGCGCTGTTATGGGGATCTGTGAAGGATGCGCTGTTATGGGGATCTGTGAAGGATGCGCTGTTATGGGGATCTGTGAAGGATGCGCTGTTATGGGGATCTGTGGATGACGCTCTGTTATGGGGGATCTGTGGAGGATGCGCTGTTATGGGAATCTGTGGATGACGCTCTGTTATGGGGGATCTGTGGATGACGCGGTTATGGGGGATCTGTGGATGTTGTACTGTTATGGGGATCTGTGGATGACGCACTGTTATGGAGGATCTGTGGATGTTGTACTGTTATGGGGATCTGTGGAGGACGCTCTGTTATGGGGGATCTGTGGTGGATGCGGTGTTATGGGGATCTGTGGATGACGCTCTGTTATGGGGGATCTGTGGATGACGCGGTTATGGGGGATCTGTGGATGTTGTACTGTTATGGGGATCTGTGGATGACGCACTGTTATGGGGGATCTGTGAAGGATGCTCTGTTATGGGGATCTGTGGATGACGCTCTGTTATGGGGGATCTGTGGATGACGCTCTGTTATGGGGGATCTGTGGATGATGCTCTGTTATGGGGGATCTGTGGATGATGCTCTGTTATGGGGATCTGTGAAGGACGCACTGTTATGGGGGATCTGTGGATGATGCTCTGTTATGGGGATCTGTGGATGACGCTCTTTTATGGGGGATCTGTGAAGGATGCTCTGTTATGGGGATCTGTGGATGACGCACTGCTATGGGGATCTGGATGACGCTCTGTTATGGGGGATCTGTGGATGACGTGGTTATGGGGGATCTGTGGATGTTGTACTGTTATGGGGGATCTGTGGATGACGCACTGTTATGGGGATCTGTGAAGGATGCGCTGTTATGGGGATCTGTGAAGGATGCGCTGTTATGGGGATCTGTGGATGACTGTTGTGAGTTCTGTTTTTGGGCTCCCTCTGGTGGTTACTGATGGTACTGGGTGACTTGTGTTCTCTGCGGTTTCTGGTGTCCACCTGTTCCATCAGGTTATGGGAGTTTCCTATTTAACCTGGCTTTTTTGTCATTTCCTCGCCGGCTATCAATGTAATCAGCGTGTCTTTTTACCTCTGCTCCCTGCGTCTGTTATCTTCAGGACAAGCTAAGTTTTGATTTTCCTGTTCCACGTTTTGCTTTATTTTTGTCTTAGTCCAGCTTGCAGATATGTGATTCTTGCTGCTGGTTGCTCTAGTGGGCTGATATTACTCCTCATGTTCTATGAGTTGGCACATGAGTTCAAGTAATTTCAGGATGGGTTTTTGAAGGGTTTTTCGCTGACCGCGCAGTTCACTTTTGTATCCTCTGCTATCTAGCTTTAGCGGGCCTCATTTTTGCTGATTCTATTTTCATAACTACGTATGTGCTTTCCTCTCATTTCACCGTTATTACATGTGGGGGGCTGCTATTTTTGTGGGGTGTTTCTCTGGAGGCAAGTGAGGTCTGTGTTTCTTCTAATAGGGGAAGTTAATCCTTCGGCTGGCGCGAGACGTCTAGGAATCATCGTAGGCACGTTCCCCGGCTACTGCTAGTTGTGTGTTTAGGTTCAGGATCGCGGTCAGCTCAGGTTCCATCACCCTAGAGCTTGTTTTGTTTTTGTGCTTGTCCTTTTGTGATCCCCTGCCATTGGGATCATGACAGTATAGCCGGCCAGAAAAAATTGGTCATCGTTTTGGCTGAAGTAGGAGGAAAAGTAGTCTGAGGAAGTTTTTTTTTTTTTTTTTCCCTCCTCAGTGTTTGCTGCCTAGCCTTAATTGCAGCTTGGCTGCTTCTTTCCTCCTCTTAATCCTTGAATGGCTCTGACCTCAGCTGTTTATCATGGACGTCCAGAGTTTGGCTTCCAGCCTGAATAATCTTGCTGCTAAGGTTCAAAATATACAAGATTTTGTTGTACATACGCCTATGTCTGAACCTAGAATTCCTATCCCAGAGTTTTTTTCTGGAGATAGATCTAGTTTTCTGAATTTTAGGAACAATTGCAAGTTGTTTCTTTCCTTGAAATCTCGCTCCTCTGGAGACCCTGCTCAGCAGGTCAAGATTGTTATATCTTTCCTGCGGGGTGACCCTCAGAATTGGGCATTTGCATTGGCACCAGTGGATCCTGCGTTGCTCAATGTGGATGCGTTTTTTCTGGCATTGGGTTTGCTCTATGAGGAACCTAACCTAGAGATTCAGGCTGAAAAAGCTTTATTGGCTCTCTCTCAGGGGCAAGATGAAGCAGAAATATATTGTGAGAAATTTCGGAAATGGTCGGTGCTTACTCAGTGGAATGAGTGCGCTCTGGCTGCAAAATTCAGAGATGGCCTTTCTGAGGCCATTAAAGATGTTATGGTGGGGTTCCCGGCGCCTACAGGTCTGAATGAGTCCATGACTATGGCTATTCAGATTGATCGGCGTTTACGGGAGCGCAAACCTGTGCACCATTTGGCGGTGTCTTCTGAACAGGCACTTGAGACAATGCAATGTGATAGAATTCAGTCCAGAAGTGAACGGCAAAATTATAGGCGGAAAAATGGGTTGTGTTTTTATTGTGGTGATTCAGCTCATGTTATATCAGCATGCTCTAAACGCACAAAAAAGGTTGATAAGTCTGTAGCCATTAGTACTTTACAGTCTAAGTTCATTCTGTCTGTGACGCTGATTTGTTCATTATCATCCATTTCCGTCGATGCCTATGTGGATTCAGGCGCTGCCCTGAGTCTTATGGATTGGTCATTTGCCAATCACTGTGGGTTTAGTCTGGAGCCTCTGGAAGTCCCTATTCCTTTGAAGGGAATTGACTCTACACCTTTAGCTATGAATAAACCTCAGTACTGGACACAAGTGACCATGCGTATGACTCCCGTTCATCAGGAGGTGATTCGCTTCCTGGTACTGTATAATTTACATGATGTCTTAGTGCTTGGTCTGCCATGGTTACAAACTCATAACCCAGTCCTGGACTGGAAAACAATGTCTGTGTTAAGCTGGGGATGTCAGGGGGTTCATGATGATGCACCTCCGATTTCTATCGCTTCATCTACTCCTTCTGAGGTTCCTGTATTTTTGTCTGATTATCGGGATGTTTTTGAGGAGCCTAAGCTCAGTTCGCTTCCTCCTCACAGGGATTGCGATTGTGCTATAGATTTGATTCCTGGCAGTAAATTCCCTAAAGGTCGTTTGTTCAATCTGTCAGTGCCAGAGCATACTGCTATGCGGAATTATGTTAAGGAGTCCTTGGAAAAGGGACATATCCGTCCATCTTCGTCCCCTTTGGGAGCAGGTTTTTTTTTCGTGGCCAAAAAAGATGGTTCCTTGAGGCCTTGCATAGATTATCGTCTTTTGAATAAGATTACAGTCAAATATCAGTATCCTTTGCCATTGTTGACTGATTTGTTCGCTCGCATTAAGGGGGCTAAATGGTTCACTAAGATTGATCTTCGGGGTGCGTATAATCTTGTGCGGATTAAGCAGGGTGATGAGTGGAAAACCGCATTTAATACGCCTGAGGGCCATTTCGAGTATTTGGTGATGCCTTTTGGACTTTCTAATGCTCCTTCTGTCTTCCAGTCTTTTATGCACGATATTTTCCGTGAATATCTGGATAAATTTATTATCGTGTATTTGGATGATGTTTTGGTTTTTTTCTGATGACTGGGAGTCTCATGTTCAGCAGGTCAGGAAGGTGTTTCAGGTCCTGCGGGCCAATTCTTTGTTTGTAAAGGGTTCTAAATGTCTCTTTGGAGTCCAGAAGATTTCTTTTTTGGGGTATATTTTTTCCCCTTCTACTATTGAGATGGATCCCACCAAGGTTCAGGCTATTTGTGACTGGACGCAGCCTACATCTCTTAAGAGTCTACAGAAGTTCTTGGGCTTTGCTAATTTTTATCGTCGCTTCATAACTAATTTTTCTAGTGTTGTTAAGCCTTTGATGGATTTGACTAAGAAGGGTGCTGATGTTACTGATTGGTCTCCTGCGGCTGTGGAGGCCTTTCAGGAACTTAAGCGCCGGTTTTCTTCTGCTCCTGTGTTGCGTCAGCCAGATACGTCGCTTCCTTTTCAGGTTGAGGTTGATGCTTCCGAGATCGGAGCGGGGGCGGTTTTGTCACAGAGAAGCTCCGATGGCTCAGTGATGAAGCCATGTGCGTTCTTTTCTAGAAAATTTTTGCCCGCTGAGCGGAATTATGATGTTGGTAATCGGGAGCTTTTGGCCATGAAGTGGGCATTTGAGGAGTGGCGTCATTGGCTTGAGGGTGCTAGACATCGTGTGCTGGTCTTGACTGATCACAAAAATCTGATGTACCTTGAGTCTGCCAAGCGTCTGAATCCTAGACAGGCTCGTTGGTCACTGTTTTTCTCCCGTTTCAATTTTGTGGTTTCATACCTGCCAGGTTCAAAGAATGTGAAGGCGGATGCTCTTTCTAGGAGTTTTGTGCCTGACTCCCCTGGAAATTCTGAGCCCACTGGTATCCTTAGGGATGGGGTGATTTTGTCGGCTATCTCCCCAGACTTGCGACATGCTTTGCAGGAGTTTCAGGCGGATAAACCTGATCGTTGTCCGCCGGAAAGACTGTTTGTTCCGGATAATTGGACCAGTAGAGTCATCTCCGAGGTCCATTCTTCTGTGTTGGCAGGTCATCCTGGAATATTTGGTACTAGAGACTTGGTGGCCAGGTCTTTTTGGTGGCCTTCCTTGTCGAGGGATGTGCGTTCTTTCGTGCAGTCTTGTGGAGTTTGCGCTCGGGCTAAGCCTTGCTGTTCTCGGGCCAGTGGATTGTTGTCACCTTTGCCTATCCCGAAGAGGCCTTGGACGCACATTTCCATGGACTTTATTTCGGATCTCCCTGTCTCTCAAAAAATGTCCGTCATATGGGTTGTGTGTGACCGCTTTTCTAAGATGGTTCATCTGGTACCCTTGCCTAAGTTACCTTCCTCCTCTGAGTTGGTCCCTCTGTTTTTTCAAAACGTGGTCCGTTTGCATGGCATTCCAGAGAACATCGTTTCTGACAGGGGATCCCAGTTTGTGTCTAGATTTTGGCGGACGTTCTGTGCAAGATGGGCATTGATTTGTCCTTTTCGTCTGCATTCCATCCCCAGACGAATGGCCAGACGGAACGAACTAATCAGACTTTAGAAACTTATTTAAGGTGTTTTGTTTCTGCTGATCAAGATGACTGGGTTTCCTTTTTGCCGCTTGCCGAGTTTGCCCTTAATAATCGGGCTAGTTCTTCTACCTTGGTTTCTCCTTTCTTTTGTAATTCGGGGTTTCATCCTCGTTTTTCCTCTGGTCAGGTGGAGCCTTCTGATTGTCCTGGAGTGGACATGGTGGTGGATAGGTTGCATCGGATTTGGAGTCATGTGGTGGACAATTTGAAGTTGTCCCAGGAAAGGGCTCAGCAGTTTGCTAATCGCCGTCGCCGCATGGGTCCTCGACTTCTTGTTGGGGACTTGGTGTGGTTGTCTTCTCGTTTTGTTCCTATGAAGGTCTCTTCTCCTAAGTTCAAGCCTCGGTTCATCGGTCCCTATAGGATCTTGGAAATTCTTAACCCTGTGTCGTTTCGTTTGGATCTCCCGGCATCGTTTGCTATTCATAATGTGTTCCATCGGTCGTTGTTGCGGAAGTATGAGGTACCTGTTGTTCCTTCGCTTGAGCCTCCTGCTCCGGTGCTGGTGGAGGGTGAATTGGAGTATGTTGTGGAGAAGATTTTGGATTCTCGTGTTTCCAGACGGAAACTCCAGTATTTGGTCAAGTGGAAGGGTTATGGTCAGGAGGATAATTCTTGGGTGATTGCCTCTGATGTTCATGCTGCCGATTTGGTCCGTGCTTTTCATAGGGCTCATCCTGGTCGCCCTGGTGGTTCTCGTGAGGGTTCGGTGACCCCTCCTCAAGGGGGGGGGTACTGTTGTGGATTCTGTTTTTGGGCTCCCTCTGGTGGTTACTGATGGTACTGGGTGACTTGTGTTCTCTGCGGTCTCTGGTGTCCACCTGTTCCATCAGGTTATGGGAGTTTCCTATTTAACCTGGCTTTTTTGTCATTTCCTCGCCGGCTATCAATGTAATCAGCGTGTCCTTTTACCTCTGCTCCCTGCGTCTGTTATCTTCAGGACAAGCTAAGTTTTGATTTTCCTGTTCCACGTTTTGCTTTATTTTTGTCTTAGTCCAGCTTGCAGATATGTGATTCCTTGCTGCTGGTTGCTCTAGTGGGCTGAAATTACTCCTCATGTTCCATGAGTTGGCACATGAGTTCAAGTAATTTCAGGATGGTTTTTTGAAGGGTTTTTCGCTGACCGCGCAGTTCACTTTTGTATCCTCTGCTATCTAGCTTTAGCGGGCCTCATTTTTGCTGATTCTATTTTCATAACTACGTATGTGCTTCCCTCTCATTTCACCGTTATTACATGTGGGGGGCTGCTATTTCTGTGGGGTGTTTCTCTGGAGGCAAGTGAGGTCTGTGTTTCTTCTAATAGGGGAAGTTAATCCTTCGGCTGGCGCGAGACGTCTAGGAATCATCGTAGGCACGTTCCCCGGCTACTGCTAGTTGTGTGTTTAGGTTCAGGATCGCAGTCAGCTCAGGTTCCATCACCCTAGAGCTTGTTTTGTTTTTGTGCTTGTCCTTTTGTGATCCCCTGCCATTGGGATCATGACAGATGACGCTCTGTTATGGGGGTCTGTGGATGACGCTCTGTTATGGGGGATCTGTGGATGACGCGGTTATGGGGGATCTGTGGATGTTGTACTGTTATGGGGATCTGTGGATGACGCACTGTTATGGAGGATCTGTGGATGTTGTACTGTTATGGGGATCTGTGGAGGACGCTCTGTTATGGGGGATCTGTGGTGGATCCGGTGTTATGGGGATCTGTGGATGACGCTCTGTTATGGGGGATCTGTGGATGACGCGGTTATGGGGGATCTGTGGATGTTGTACTGTTATGGGGATCTGTGGATGACGCACTGTTATGGGGGATCTGTGAAGGATGCTCTGTTATGGGGATCTGTGGATGACGCTCTGTTATGGGGGATCTGTGGATGACGCTCTGTTATGGGGATCTGTGGATGACGCACTGTTATGGGGGATCTGTGAAGGATGCTCTGTTATGGGGATCTGTGGATGACACTCTGTTATGGGGGATCTGTGGATGACGCTCTGTTATGGGGGATCTGTGGATGACGCGGTTATGGGGGATCTGTGGATGTTGTACTGTTATGGGGATCAGTGAAGGACGCACTGTTATGGGGGATCTGGATGTTGTACTGTTATGGGGATCTGTGGATGACGCACTGTTATGGAGGATCTGTGGATGTTGTACTGTTATGGGGATCTGTGGAGGATGCACTGTTATGGAGGATCTGTGGCGGATGCACTGTTATGGAGGATCTGTGGATGACGCGGTTATGGGGGATCTGTGGATGTTGTACTGTTATGGGGATCTGTGGAGGATGCACTGTTATGAAGGATCTGTGGATGTTGTACTGTTATGGGGATCTGTGGATGACGCACTGTTATGGGGATCTGTGGATGTTGTACTGTTATGGGGATCTGTGGAGGATGCACTGTTATGGAGGATCTGTGGATGACGCGGTTATGGGGGATCTGTGGATGTTGCACTGTTATGAAGGATCTGTGGATGTTGTACTGTTATGGGATCTGTGGATGACGCTCTGTTATGGGGGATCTGTGAAGGATGCTCTGTTATGGGGATCTGTGGATGACGCTCTGTTATGGGGATCTGTGGATGACGCACTGTTATGGGGGATCTGTGAAGGATGCTCTGTTATGGGGATCTGTGGATGACGCTCTGTTATGGGGATCTGTGGATGACGCACTGTTATGGGGGATCTGTGAAGGATGCTCTGTTATGGGGATCTGTGGATGACGCTCTGTTATGGGGGATCTGTGGATGACGCGGTTATGGGGGATCTGTGGATGTTGTACTGTTATGGGGATCTGTGAAGGACGCACTGTTATGGGGGATCTGTGAAGGATGCTCTGTTATGGGGATCTGTGGATGACGCTCTGTTATGGGGATCTGTGGATGACACACTTTTATGGGGATCTGTGGAGGATGCGCTGTTATGGGGATCTGTGGATGACGCTCTGTTATGGGGGATCTGTGGATGACGCGGTTATGGGGGATCTGTGGATGTTGTACTGTTATGGGGGATCTGTGGATGACGCACAGTTATGGGGATCTGTGAAGGACGCACTGTTATGGGGGATCTGTGGATGACGCAGTTATGGGGGATCTGTGGATGTTGTACTGTTATGGGGATCTGTGGATGACGCACTGTTATGGGGATCTGTGGAGGATGCGCTGTTATAGGGATCTGTGGATGACGCTCTGTTATGGGGGATCTGTGGATGTTGTACTGTTATGGGGGATCTGTGGAGGATGCGCTGTTATGGGGATCTGTGGATGACGCACTGTTATGGGGATCTGTGGAGGATGCGCTGTTATAGGGATCTGTGGATGACGCTCTGTTATGGGGGATCTGTGGATGACGCTCTGTTATGGGTGATCTGTGGATGACGCGGTTATGGGGGATCTTTGGATGACGCACTGTTAGTTATGGGGATCTGTGGAGGATGCGCTGTTATAGGGATCTGTGGATGACGCACTGTTATGGGGGATCTGTGGATGTTGTACTGTTATGGGGGATCTGTGGATGACGCTCTGTTATGGGTGATCTGTGGATGACGCGGTTATGGGGGATCTTTGGATGACGCACTGTTATGGGGATCTGTGGAGGATGCGCTGTTATAGGGATCTGTGGATGACGCTCTGTTATGCGGGATCTGTGGATGACACGGTTATCGGGGATCTGTGGATGTTGTACTGTTATGGGGGATCTGTGGATGACGCTCTGTTATGGGGATCTGTGGATGATGCACTGTTATGGGGATCTGTGGATGACGCACTGTTATGGGGATCTGTGGAGGATGCGCTGTTATGGGGATCTGTGGATGACGCTCTGTTATGGGGATCTGTGGATGACACGGTTATGGGGGATCTGTGGATGTTGTACTGTTATGGGGGATCTGTGGATGACGCTCTGTTATGGGGATCTGTGGATGGCACACTGTTATGGGGATCTGTGGAGGATGCGCTGTTATGGGGATCTGTGGATGACGCTCTGTTATGGGGATCTGTGGATGACGCACTATTATGGGGATCTGTGGAGGATGCTCTGTTATGGGGGATCTGTGGATGTTGTACTGTTATGGGGATCTGTGGATGACGCTCTGTTATGGGGGATCTGTGGATGACGCGGTTATGGGGGATCTGTGGATGATGCTCTGTTATGGGGGATCTGTGGATGTTGTACTGTTATGGGATCTGTGGATGATGCACTGTTATGGGGGATCTGTGGATGACGCGGATATGGGGGATCTGTGGATGATGCTCTGTTATGGGGGATCTGTGGATGTTGTACTGTTATGGGATCTGTGGATGACGCACTGTTATGGGGATCTGTGGATGTTGTACTGTTATGGGGGATCTGTGGATGACGCTCTGTTATGGGGATCTGTGGATGACGCACTGTTATGGGGGATCTGTGGATGATGCTCTGTTATGGGGGATCTGTGGATGTTGTACTGTTATGGGGATCTGTGGATGACGCACAGTTATGGGGATCTGTGAAGGACGCACTCTTATGGGGGATCTGTGAAGGATGCTCTGTTATGGGGATCTGTGGATGACGCACTGTTATGGGGATCTGTGGATGACGCTCTGTCATGGGGGATCTGTGGATGTTGTACTGTTATGGGGATCTGTGGATGACGCTCTGTTATGGGGGATCTGTGGATGACGCGGTTATGGGGGATCTGTGGATGATGCTCTGTTATGGGGATCTGTGGATGTTGCACTGTTATGGGGGATCTGTGGATGACGCTCTGTTATGGGTGATCTGTGGATGACGCACTGTTATGGGGATCTGTGGAGGATGCGCTGTTATAGGGATCTGTGGATGACGCTCTGTTATGGGGGATCTGTGGATGTTGTACTGTTATGGGGGATCTGTGGATGACGCTCTGTTATGGGTGATCTGTGGATGACGCGGTTATGGGGGATCTTTGGATGACGCACTGTTATGGGGATCTGTGGAGGATGCGCTGTTATGGGGGATCTGTGGATGACACGGTTATCGGGGATCTGTGGATGTTGTACTGTTATGGGGGATCTGTGGATGACGCTCTGTTATGGGGATCTGTGGATGACACACTGTTATGGGGATCTGTGGAGGATGCGCTGTTATGGGGATCTGTGGATGACGCTCTGTTATGGGGGATCTGTGGATGACGCGGTTATGGGGTTTCTGTGGATGTTGTACTGTTATGGGGGATCTGCGGATGACGCACAGTTATGGGGATCTGTGAAGGACGCACTCTTATGGGGGATCTGTGAAGGATGCTCTGTTATGGGGATCTGTGGATGACGCACTATTATGGGGATCTGTGGAGGATGCTCTGTTATGGGGGATCTGTGGATGTTGTACTGTTATGGGCATCTGTGAATGACGCTCTGTTATGGGGGATCTGTGGATGACGCGGTTATGGGGGATCTGTGGATGATGCTCTGTTATGGGGATCTGTGGATGTTGTACTGTTATGGGATCTGTGGATGATGCACTGTTATGGGGGATCTGTGGATGACGCGGTTATGGGGGATCTGTGGATGATGCTCTGTTATGGGGGATCTGTGGATGTTGTACTGTTATGGGATCTGTGGATGACGCACTGTTATGGGGATCTGTGGATGTTGTACTGTTATGGGGGATCTGTGGATGACGCTCTGTTATGGGGATCTGTGGATGACGCACTGTTATGGGGGATCTGTGGATGTTGTACTGTTATGGGGATCTGTGGATGACGCACAGTTATGGGGATCTGTGAAGGACGCACTATTATGGGGGATCTGTGAAGGATGCTCTGTTATGGGGATCTGTGGATGACGCTCTGTTATGGGGATCTGTGGATGACGCACAGTTATGGGGATCTGTGAAGGACGCACTCTTATGGGGGATCTGTGAAGGATGCTCTGTTATGGGGATCTGTGGATGACGCTCTGTTATGGGGGATCTGTGGATGACGCGGTTATGGGGGATCTGTGGATGATGCTCTGTTATGGGGGATCTGTGGATGTTGCACTGTTATGGGATCTGTGGATGACGCACTGTTATGGGGGATCTGTGGATGTTGCACTGTTATGGGATCTGTGGATGACGCACTGTTATGGGGATCTGTGGATGTTGTACTGTTATGGGGGATCTGTGGATGACGCTCTGTTATGGGGGATCTGTGGATGACGCACTGTTATGGGGATCTGTGGATGTTGTACTGTTATGGGGGATCTGTGGATGACGCACTGTTATGGGGGATCTGTGGATGTTGTACTGTTATGGGATCTGTGGATGACGCACTGTTATGGGGATCTGTGGATGTTGTACTGTTATGGGGGATCTGTGGATGACGCTCTGTTATGGGGATCTGTGGATGACGCACTGTTATGGGGGATCTGTGGATGTTGTACTGTTATGGGGATCTGTGGATGACGCACAGTTATGGGGATCTGTGAAGGACGCACTATTATGGGGGATCTGTGAAGGATGCTCTGTTATGGGGATCTGTGGATGACGCACTGTTATGGGGATCTGTGGAGGATGCGCTGTTATGGCGATCTGTGGATGACGCTCTGTTATGGGGGATCTGTGGATGTTGTACTGTTATGGGGATCTGTGGATGACGCACAGTTATGGGGATCTGTGAAGGACGCACTCTTATGGGGGATCTGTGAAGGATGCTCTGTTATGGGGATCTGTGGATGACGCTCTGTTATGGGGGATCTGTGGATGACGCGGTTATGGGGGATCTGTGGATGATGCTCTGTTATGGGGGATCTGTGGATGTTGCACTGTTATGGGATCTGTGGATGACGCACTGTTATGGGGGATCTGTGGATGTTGCACTGTTATGGGATCTGTGGATGACGCACTGTTATGGGGATCTGTGGATGTTGTACTGTTATGGGGGATCTGTGGATGACGCTCTGTTATGGGGATCTGTGGATGACGCACTGTTATGGGGGTTTGTGGATGATGCACTGTTATGGGGAGCGATTAGTGCTGCGCAGTGCGCTGACCCCCTCTTCCCCCGATGTGCGCTGCTCAGGATGGATTATTTCAGCTCTCAAAAATAGAGGCGATTACATAATACTGAGCCACCGTACAGTGCTGACCACTGAGCCACCGTACAGTGCTGACCACTGAGCCGCCGTACAGTGCTGACCACTGAGCCACCGTACAGTGCTGACCACTGAGCCGCCGTACAGTGCTGACCACTGAGCCGCCGTACAGTGCTGACCACTGAGCCACCGTACAGTGCTGACCACTGAGCCCCCGTACAGTGCTGACCACTGAGCCACCGTACAGTGCTGACCACTGAGCCGCCGTACAGTGCACTGCTGACCACTGAGCCACCGTACAGTGCTGACCACTGAGCCACCGTACAGTGCTGACCACTGAGCCGCCGTACAGTGCTGACCACTGAGCCACCGTACAGTGCTGACCACTGAGCCACCGTACAGTGCTGACCACTGAGCCACCGTACAGTGCTGACCACTTAGCCACCGTATAGTGCTGACCACTGAGCCACCGTACAGTGCTGACCACTGAGCCACCGTACAGTGCTGACCACTTAGCCACCGTATAGTGCTGACCACTGAGCCACCGTACAGTGCTGACCACTGAGCCACCATGCTGCTATATGGAAGACCGTGATATGTTTGCGTTGTATAGCGGTATTAGTTACACCCTCTATGGAGGTTGTATTTATGCAGGGTTATTATGGCGGTCTTATGCTGGCCTTGTTTGACTTTCTTACTCACTAATTTCAGTGGCAGTGTTATCCACTACCTCTATATTTTGTTCAGTGTTGATATGGCAGTATTATGTTGGCATTGTATGGCACTATGACATTGGTGTTTGGCAGCATTATTTGTTTTGTATTAGTATATCAGTGTTATGGTAGCATTATATGCCATTATTACAATGGTATGTTATATGGCAGTATTGTTCACTCCCTCCAGAATTATTTTATTCTGTATTATGTGGGCATTGTATAGCAGTATTATCCACTCCTCTAATGCAGATACTTATGGAGCTAGTGTGTTGGCAGCATTATGTGCACTCTATATAAAAGTTGTGTTATTTCTGTATTTTTGTGACTGTATTATGTTGGCATTGTATGGCGTCGTTATTTACTCCCTCTGTGGAAGATATTTTTATTTAGTGTTATAGCAGTCTTATTTTAGCATTGTATTGTTATTTTCGCATTATTTATGCGGTTTTATAATGGCAGCATTATGTGGCAGTATTTTCCACATAAATCTTCTATTACTTTGGCAGTATTATATTGGTATTGTTTTCAGTATTGCTTACTTGCTACATGGAAGACTAATTTACTTTGCTTTTATTATTTTATTAGTATTGCATGGCATTGTCAGTTTCTCACTGTATTGAACCATTATTTATGTAGTATTGTGGCAGCATTATTTTGGCATTGCATGGCTGTATTACTCAACGTATGGAAGATATTTTTATTTTCTTTTATGGCAGTATTATTTTTTTACGATATGGAATTGTTGTGGCAGTATTATGATAACAAGTGGATAATAGTGCCATACAATGCTATGCATCCACTTAGTTTATAGAAGATTTATTTACTATTATTATGGTAGTATTATATTGGCATTTTTTGCAGTATTATTTATTTGCTATATGGAAGATTCATTTATTCAGTATTCTGGCACTATTATTCGGTCGGCCTATGGGAGATTTGTTTACTATTATTATGGCAGTATTATGTTGGCATTTTTTGCAGTATTGTTTACTTCTACTGAAGATGTTTGCATTTTAATGTTAGCATTGTAAGGCATTGTACATTTTTCACCATTTGGAAGCATCATTTATGCAGTATTATTATGGCAGCACCATGCTGGCATTGTATGGCCGTGTTCTTCACAGTGTTATTCAGTGTTAGCCTATAGAATATTCATTTACGGTATTTTCTATTATTATAGCAGTATTATTTACTTGCTATATGAAAACATATTTAGTATTAGTATGGCAGTAGTATGATAGAATTGTTTGGTAGTATTATATACTCGTTATGCATAATGTGTATTTCTTCACTAGTATTATGGCAGTATCATGTTGGCATTGTATGGCAGTTTTATTCACTTTTTGTATGGAATTCTTATTTAATAGTAGCATTGTATGGCAGCATAATACACTCTTTATGTGGAATGTGTATTTCTTTACTATTATTATTGCGGTATTTTGGTGACATTATATGGCAGTATTATTCACTTGTATGGAATACTATTCTTATATTCTTATGGCCTTATCAATTTGGCATTGTATAGGAGCATTATACACTCGTTATATGGAATATGTGTTTCTTCAGTATTATTATGGTGGTATCATGTTGGCATTATATGGCGGTATTATTCACTCATTACATGAAATATGTATTTTTCCAGTATTATTATGGTGGTATCGTGTTGGCATTGTGTGGCGGTATTATTCACTCATTACATGAAATATGTATTTTTCCAGTATTATTATGGTGGTATCATGTTGGCATTGTGTGGGAGCATTATACACTCTTTATATTGGAATATATATTCTGTATTATTATGGTGGTATCATGTTGGCATTGTGTGGCGGTATTATTCACTCATTTATATGAAATATGTATTTTCCCAGTATTATTATGGTGGTATCATGTGGGCAATGTGTGGCGGTATTATTCCCTCATTATATGAAATATGTATTTTCCCAGTATTATTTTGGTGGTATCATGTTGGCATTGTGTGGCGGTATTATTCACTCATTTATATGAAATATGTATTTTCCCAGTATTATTATGGTGGTATCATGTTGGCATTGTGTGGCGGTATTATTCACTCATTATATGAAATATGTATTTTCCCAGTATTATTATAGTGGTATCATGTTGGCATTGTGTGGGAGCATTATACACTCTTTATATTGGAATATATAATATATATTCCGTATTATTATGGTGGTATCATGTTGGCATTGTGTGGCAGTATTATTCACTCATTATATAAAATATGTATTTTCCCAGTATTATTATGGTGGTATCATGTTGGCATTGTGTGGGAGCATTATACACTCTTTATATTGGAATATATAATATATATTCAGTATTATGGTGGTATCATGTTGGCATTGTGTGGCGGTATTATTCACTCATTATATAAAATATGTATTTTCCCAGTATTATTATGGTGGTATCATTTTGGCATTGTGTGGGAGCATTATACACTCTTTATATTGGAATATATAATATATATTCAGTATTATGGTGGTATCATGTTGGCATTGTGTGGCGGTATTATTCACTCATTATATGAAATATGTATTTTCCCAGTATTATTATGGTGGTATCATGTTGGCATAGTGTGGGAGCATTATACACTCTTTATATTGCTATATATAATATATATTTCTTCAGTATTATTATGTTGGTATGATGTTGGCATTGTATGGCGGTATTCTTCTCTGTTCCCAGCTTGCACGTCTATCTTCTCCAGGCTGAGGTCTTTATTGGTGGGGTCATCGTCAGCTCTCTAGACCCCCTCTTCCCCCCTCATTGTATCTCTGCCGTCATCCAGACCCCGGTGATCCGAGGCCTCATTTCCATAGTAATATCTGTCTCCACATTTCCTCTATATCGTGGTCTCTGGTAGATGGAGTCGGAGCCCCTGGGAGCGGAGACCCCTCAGCGTCAATCAGTGACTCTAACAATCCAATATCCGATCATCCTTCCAGGCACCGGCGGAATATTAAGGACGGCAGAAAATTAATGCGGAGGGTGTGTGCCAGATTGGGGGCCGTGCAGGAGACCATCAAAAAATAGGAGATTTCACAAGTTTTCTGGCGCAATTTTTGCATTTGGCATCATCGCCAATTTTTAAAGGGGCCCTGGGGGTCTTCTGTGGTGTGGGGGTGTGCGGACATCTTGGCGGCATGATGATGATGATGATGATGGTGACGTACGCCCTTCCCTCACATCGTGGTGGCTTTATTCACACGTTGCAGCTTTTTTAGCTGCTATTTTTGCGAAATCATGTAGCGATTTGCAAAAATGGCGTATTGAAGCCCACGCGTGAGTCGTCCGGTCTGGCGGTCCGACCCACTGGCTGCAGCTTTTCCGTAATGTTGTAAATGTCTGCATGTGATCAATGTCTGTGTTTTGTTACATCCTATCAGAATTCACCCAAAAACACATCTAGAATTTTCTGCAGAGTGCCCCTTTAAGACAACACCTGCCCCTTTAAGATAACACTAGAAGTGCACTGTTGTATCGGGGTGGTGTGCGGTGGCGCTGTCCTGTCACCAGGTCGTGAGCAGCTCCAGGACACATCTGGTCAGGACGACGCTGACGCTCCCACAGCTCATTACCGGTGGCAGCACATATGGGGCTCCTGGGGGGCCGCACATTGTATGCACTGGAGGGGTCCCACCGGGACCGGTAATGATGCAGACGCCCATTAGTCTTCCTGTCCACCACTGACTGCTCCTTAATGGGAATCTGTCACCGCAGCTCAGGAGGTGCGTACATGTATATAGGGGGAAGATGTGACCGCTGCAGACGATCAGCGCCAGACATAACCAGTGTCGGGCACCGCAGGAGCGCCTCTAACAAGGGAGGAAAGCGCGGCACAGACAAAAGGGCAGTATTATAGCAGTTATATTCTTGTACACAGGAGCAGTATTATAGTAGATATATTCTTGTACATAGCGGCAGTATTATAATAGTTATATTCTTGTACATAGGGGCAGTATTATAGTAGTTATATTCTTGTATATAGCAGTATTATAGTAGTTATATTCTTGTACATAGGAGCAGTATTATAGTAGTTATATTCTTGTACATAGGAGCAGTATTATAGTAGTTATATTCTTGTACATAGCGGCAGTATTATAATAGTTATATTCTTGTACATAGGGGCAGTATTATAGTAGTTATATTCTTGTACATAGCGGCAGTATTATAATAGTTATATTCTTGTACATAGGGGCAGTATTATAGTAGTTATATTCTTGTACATAGGAGCAGTATTATAGTAGTTATATTCTTGTACACAGGAGCAGTATTATAGTAGTTATATTCTTGTACACAGGAGCAGTATTATAGTAGTTATATTCTTGTACATAGGAGCAGTATTATAGTAGTTATATTCTTGTACATAGGAGCAGTATTATAGTAGTTATATTCTTGTACATAGGAGCAGTATTATAGTAGTTATATTCTTGTACACAGGAGCAGTATTATAGTAGTTATATTCTTGTACACAGGAGCAGTATTATAGTAGTTATGTTCTTGCATAGGAGCAGTATTATAATAGTTATATTCTTGTACATAGGGGCAGTATTATAGTAGTTATATTCTTGTACATAGGAGCAGTATTATAGTAGTTATATTCTTGTACATAGGGGCAGTATTATAGTAGTTATATTCTTGTACATAGGGACAGTATTATAGTAGTTATATTCTTGTACATAGGAGCAGTATTATAGTTGTTATATTCTTGTACATAGGGGCAGTATTATAGTAGTTATATTCTTGTACATAGGGACAGTATTATAGTAGTTATATTCTTGTACATAGGAGCAGTATTATAGTTGTTATATTCTTGTACATAGGGGCAGTATTATAGTAGTTATATTCTTGTACATAGGGGCAGTATTATAGTAGTTATATTCTTGTACATAGGGGCAGTATTATAGTAGTTATATTCTTGTACATAGGGGCAGTATTATAGTAGTTATATTCTTGTACATAGGAGCAGTATTATAGTAGTTATATTCTTGTACATAGGGGCAGTATTATAGTAGTTATATTCTTGTACATAGGGGCAGTATTATAGTAGTTATATTCTTGTACATATGGGCAGTATTATAGTAGTTATATTCTTGTACATAGGAGCAGTATTATAGCAGTTATATTCTTGTACACAGGAGCAGTATTATAGTAGATATATTCTTGTACATAGCGGCAGTATTATAATAGTTATATTCTTGTACATAGGGGCAGTATTATAGTAGTTATATTCTTGTACATAGGAGCAGTATTATAGTAGTTATATTCTTGTACACAGGAGCAGTATTATAGTAGTTATATTCTTGTACATAGGGGCAGTATTATAGTAGTTATATTCTTGTACATAGGAGCAGTATTATAGTAGTTATATTCTTGTACATAGGGGCAGTATTATAGTAGTTATATTCTTGTACATAGGGACAGTATTATAGTAGTTATATTCTTGTACATAGGAGCAGTATTATAGTTGTTATATTCTTGTACATAGGGGCAGTATTATAGTAGTTATATTCTTGTACATAGGGACAGTATTATAGTAGTTATATTCTTGTACATAGGAGCAGTATTATAGTTGTTATATTCTTGTACATAGGGGCAGTATTATAGTAGTTATATTCTTGTACATAGGGGCAGTATTATAGTAGTTATATTCTTGTACATAGGGGCAGTATTATAGTAGTTATATTCTTGTACATAGGGGCAGTATTATAGTAGTTATATTCTTGTACATAGGAGCAGTATTATAGTAGTTATATTCTTGTACATAGGGGCAGTATTATAGTAGTTATATTCTTGTACATAGGAGCAGTATTATAGTAGTTATATTCTTGTACATAGGAGCAGTATTATAGTAGTTATATTCTTGTACATAGGGGTAGTATTATAGTAGTTATATTCTTGTACATAGGAGCAGTATTATAGTAGTTATATTCTTATACATAGGAGCAGTATTATAGTAGTTATATTCTTGTACATAGGGGCAGTATTATAGTAGATATATTTTTGTACATAGGAGCAGTATTATTTATAGCAGTTATATTCTTGTACATAGGGGCAGTATTATAGTAGTTATATTCTTGTACATAGGAGCAGTATTATAGTAGTTATATTCTTGTACATAGGAGCAGTATTATAGTAGTTATATTCTTGTACATAGGGGCAGTATTATAGTAGTTATATTCTTGTATATGAGGGCAGTATTATAGTAGTTATATTCTTGTACATAGGAGCAGTATTATAGTAGTTATATTCTTGTATATAGGGGCAGTATTATAGCAGTTATATTCTTGTACATAGGAGCAGTATTATAGTAGTTATATTCTTGTACATAGGGGCAGTATTATAGTAGTTATATTCTTGTACATAGGGAGTAGTATTATAGTAGTTATATTCTTGTACATAGGAGCAGTATTATAGTAGTTATAGTCTTGTATATAGGGGCAGTATTATAGCAGTTATATTCTTGTACATAGGAGCAGTATTATAGTAGTTATATTCTTGTACATAGGGGCAGTATTATAGTAGTTATATTCTTGTACATAGGAGCAGTATTATAGTAGTTATATTTTTGTACATAGGAGCAGTATTATTTATAGCAGTTATATTCTTGTACATAGGGGCAGTATTATAGTAGTTATATTTTACATAGGGGCAGTATTATAGTAGTTATATTCTTGTATATAGGGGCAGTATTATAGTAGTTATATTCTTGTACATAGGAGCAGTATTATAGTAGTTATATTCTTGTATATAAGGGCAGTATTATAGTAGTTATATTCTTTTACATTGGGGCAGTATTATAGTAGTTATATTCTTGTACATTGGGGCAGTATTATAGTAGTTATATTCTTGTACATAGGAGCAGTATTATAGTAGTTATATTCTTGTACATAGGGGCAGTATTTTAGTGGACCCGTAGAAGCGCCGGTGTTGGCGCGAAACGGCTGTTGTCCTCTCCCCGCTCACCTCTTGCCCCTCGCTCCCCCGTGCCGTGAACACGGCTTCACCATTGCTTAAATAAAGGGCATTATCTGCTTCACAGGATTGGTGATTGTTGCCACGTCTTTCTTTACTTTTTTATTAGTTGACATTTGCTGTGTTTCAGACGTGAGCACCTCCCTATACCTTTTAGGCTCAGCGGTTCCTTTAGTGATTCCACTCTGTTTCTCGTTACCAGGCTGTGCTGCTTACTCTTTCTTCATTGTATTATAGTAGTTATATTCTTGTACATAGGGGCAGTATTATAGTAGTTATATTCTTGTACATAGGGCAGTATTATAGTAGTTATATTTTTGTACCTAGGGAGCGGTATTATAGTAGTTATATTCTTGTACATAGGAGCAGTATTATAGTAGTCATATTCTTGTACATAGTGGCAGTATTATAATAGTTATATTCTTGTACATAGGAGCAGTATTATAGTAGTTATATTCTTGTACATAGGGCAGTATTATAGTAGTTATATTCTTGTATATAGGAGCAGTATTATAGTAGTTATATTCTTGTACATAGGAGCAGTATTATAGTAGTTATATTCTTGTACATAGGAGCAGTATTATAGTAGTTATATTCTTGTACATAGGGGCAGTATTATAGTAGTTATATTCCTGTACATAGGGGCAGTATTATAGTAGTTATATTCTTGTACATAGGAGCAGTATTATAGTAGTTATATTCGTGTACATAGGGGCAGTATTATAGTAGTTATATTCCTGTACATAGGGGCAGTATTATAGTAGTTATATTCTTGTACATAGGGGCAGTATTATAGTAGTTATATTCTTGTATATAGGTAGCAGTATTATAGTAGTTATATTCTTGTACATAGGAGCAGTATTATAGTAGATATATTCTTGCACATAGGGGCAGTATTATAGTAGTTATATTCTTGTACATAGGGGCAGTATTATAGTAGTTATATTCTTGTATATAGGAGCAGTATTATAGTAGTTATATTCTTGTACATAGGTGCAGTATTATAGTAGTTATATTCTTGTACATAGGGGCAGTATTATAGTAGTTATAGTCTTGTACATAGGAGCAGTATTATAGTAGTTATATTCTTGTACATAGGGGCAGTATTATAGTAGTTATATTCTTGTGCATAAGAGCAGTATTATAGTAGTTATATTCTTGTATATAGGAGCAGTATTATAGTAGTTATATTCTTGTATATAGGAGCAGTATTATAGTAGTTATATTCTTGTGCATAGGAGCAGTATTATAGTAGTTATATTCTTGTGCATAGGAGCAGTATTATAGTAGTTATATTCTTGTACATATGTGCAGTATTATAGTAGTTATATTCTTGTACATAGGGGCAGTATTATAGTAGTTATAGTCTTGTACATAGGAGCAGTATTATAGTAGTTATATTCTTTTACATAGGGGCAGTATTATAGTAGTTATATTCTTGTACATAGGAGCAATATTATAGTAGTTATATTCTTGTACATAGGAGCAGTATTATAGTAGTTATATTCTTGTACATAGGAGCAGTATTATAGTAGTTATATTCTTGTGCATAGGAGCAGTATTATAGTAGTTATATTCTTGTGCATAGGAGCAGTATTATAGTAGTTATATTCTTGTACATAGGGGCAGTATTATATTAGATATATTCTTGTACATAGGAGCAGTATTATAGTAGTTATATTCTTGTACATAGGAGCAGTATTATAGTAGTTATGTTCTTGTACATAGGAGCAGTATTATAGTAGTTATATTCTTGTACATAGGAGCCGTATTATAGTAGTTATATTCTTGTACATAGGAGCAGTATTATAGTAGTTATATTCTTGTACATAGGGGCAGTATTATAGTAGTTATATTCTTGTACATAGGGGCAGTATTATAGTAGTTATATTCTTGTACATATGGGGCAGTATTATAGTAGTTATATTCTTGTACAATATGGTAGTATTATAGTAGTTATATTCTAGTACATAGGGGCAGTATTATGGTAGTTATATTCTTGTATATAGGAGTAGTATTATAGTAGTTATATTCTTGTACATAGGGGCAGTATTATAGCTGTTATATTCTTGTACATAGGAGCAGTATTATAGTAGTTATATTCTTGTACATAGGGGCAGTATTATAGTAGTTATATTCTTGTACATAGGGGCAATTTTTATTATAAAAAACAAACATAAATACAATTATAATAAAAACAAAAATCACCCAGAATTACAAGAATTACAAAACACAATTCACTTTGGTCATATATACACAAGTACTACATAATCAGATCATATTGATACATAAATTAAAGTGTCCACACCTGGAGGTAGAAGAAAATTAAACTAAACAAAACAAACAAACAAAAAAAAAAAAAAAGTCATATCATATTTTCTAACTGAATTTAACATTCCTCCATAGCTTAATATTTCTCGTACTCCTTCCAACTTCTAGCGATTTTATCCACCGGAGTTCTGACATAATCTGACCAGCCGCAGCGGTGTGATCGAACAGCTCATTGTGCAGTGACACCCGGGTTCTCATGTGCCAATGATAGTATTTGACGACACTTATGATGATGTACATCGTCTCTCTGTCGATGTTACTAACAGTGGAGGGGACACCATAGATTATGTCAGAATACTTTAGAGTCCGCAGTCTGCGGATTCTTAGATTATCAGACACTTCCTCCCAGATCTTCCTCCCTCCCCAGCAATCACATATAAAGTGCTCCATAGTCTCCTCCTGCTGACAACCAAGGGGACAATTCCGATCGGCGACACTCAAGTGTTTCAGGTTCCCCCTGACAAAGAGCCGACTATGCAGTGAAAGCCAAGTGACATCAAACAGTTTAGGAGGAAGTCTTTTCCCGTTTAGGAACCTAAGGCTTTCCTGCAGGGTGGTGGTGACACAATCTCTCAGGGCCAGTGGAGAGTAGAAGAAAGTCCTACATACATGAGCATACAGGTCTCTTCTCGTACTGCTCTCAATGTAAGACTTCTCCAGTCGCCACCTCCTAACACACTTCAGACCATAGTCCAGATACTGGGGGAGGTGGTCACCTGTCCATCTCCTCCTCTTGAGACTGCCGCCTCGCACCCAAGATTCTGCAAAAGGCAATATCCAGTACCTGATACTATTTACCCACAGGGAGCTACTGTTTGAGTCCATGTTCCCAAAATTTACCTTTAGAAACAAGGAGTCAAAGAAAACCCTTGGATTCAACATATCCAGCGCACCCTCTCTCCGCCGTAGGTACGTTACTCCCCTCTTTATTAGATTCAACCTATTCCCCCACAAGAGCTGGAAGAACAGGCTGAAGAGCCTCGCTGAGAAAGATTCTGGCAAAGGGAAAATGACAGAGACATACAAGAAAACAGGGACCAGATAAGTCTTCAACATTGCGACCCTTTCTCTGTAGGTCAGCCTCCAGTTCTTCCATCGCTGAACCTTTGCATTTCCGGTTTCCAATTTCTCCTCCCAATTTAGCGTGGCATTATCATCCTTTCCAAATTTAACCCCTAGGATCTTAATATGGGTGGAGGCTTTGGCAAACTGCCGCAGATCATAGCTGGGATCAGTATCTAATGTCCACAGAGCTTGACTCTTCTCAAGGTTGACCAGAGACCCGGAGGCCTCTGAGTAACTTCTGATAGACGAAGATAACATCTGCACCTCTCGAGGATTAGAGATCACCAACGTCACATCATCCGCATAGGCAACAACATTCAGAGGCAGGCAATGGGGGACCGGCACCCCCTGAAAATCACACTCCTGCAGTGACCTCAGAAACGGGTCTAGGGCAAAAACATACAGGAGCGGACTCAGTGGGCAACCCTGTCTCACCCCTGCCCCAACTCCAAAACTGTCACCCTGCCAACCATTAATCAGAGGAAAGCTCACTGCCTCTCTGTACAATGTCTTCAGCCAATCCACAAATTGTCCCGGAATACCGTACTTTGACTAAGTGGCCCACAGATAGTCATGATCAACCCTGTCAAAGGCTTTAGCCTGGTCCAGACTAACAATATATTTCCCACACCGCAGAGCTTTACATCTCTCAAACATCTCCCGTATCGAGATGACTGCTCCAGAGATGTTCCGCCCTTTTACTGTGCCAAACTGAGAGCCTGCCAACAGTGCTGGGGACAAACAGACTAATCTAGAAAACAGGATCTTTGCTAGAATCTTCCTGTCCACATTCAAGAGGGCAATTGGCCTCCAGTTCTTGATGTCGCTCGGCTCTTTACCTTTAGACAGCAGAATCAACGAAGACACTCTCATGGATGGAGGCATCAGGTGATTTTCTAGACAACTTTTATACACATCCACGAGGATTGGAGCCAGGAGGTCTCTGAATTTCCTATAAAATTCTGCTGTTATGCCATCTGGACCTGGTGCCTTCTTCAGATGTAATTTATCAATAGCCTCCTTAACTTCCTCCACCGTTAACTCCGCTGTCAAAGGAGAAAAGTCCAGATCATTAGTATCAGGCGCAGGAGTTGCCTCCAAGAATTGAGCCATCTTATCTTTATCCAAAACTTTCCTCTGAAACAAGTCAGCATAGTAAGATCTCACCACCTCCAGGATACCCTACCGTGAATCCTGCAATACACCCTGGAAGTCAGTGAGACCCGTGACCATCTTTTTTACTACCCTCTCCCTGCAATTCTCAAAGGGATCAGGGGCCCCTAAAGACCCATAATCCCGTTCAAGAACCAGGGAGGTATACCTACTATACTGATACTGCCTTATCTCAGATTTCAGTCGGTCGATCTTCACTTTGTCATCCCCGCCCGCCGAATATAGTGACTCCAATTCTTTACGCAGCTTTAGGTACTGGCTGTACTTATTCCTCCCTTTATTAACTGACAGTCTCTTTAAGAGGGATCTGATATCCTCCTTGACGTCCTCCCACCAGCCGGTCATGTTGTCATAGAAGTCAACCCTATCTAGATGAAGCTGGATAAGGGAGTAGACACGACTCTGAACATAAGCATCATCCAGGAGACTGGAATTGAGCTTCCACAACCCTCTACCGATCTCCGGACGGTTAGAGGTCCCCAGACAGAAGCACAAGGCGAGATGATCAGAGTAAGGGACGACCTTCTCACTCAGGGTGTCAACAGCCTCAGTAGGACTCACAAAAGCAAAATCTATCCTACTGCTCCTGTTGGAACATGTATATGTGAATTTTGGCTGTCGACCTCCCTGTGCGAAAATGTCAGTCAGTCCAGACTGCATTATAATGTTATGTAGGACCTTACCGTCCCTGGTCACTGTCCTGCCCGAGGAACTGTCACCTGACGTCAGTATGGCGTTAAAGTCCCCTGCCATCACCACCGGAAGAGAAGTGAAGAGGTAAGGCTTAACGTTATTAAACAGCTGGATCCTGTCAGTCACTGTCTGTGGCCCATAGATGTTAATAAGCCGGAGTCGCCTCCCATGAATAGTGACTTCCAGGACCAAACATCTTCCCATGACCACCTCCGTCATCCTATGCACAGTCACATCATTGGTGTTAAACAGGACAGCGACTCCGGCGTAAGGCTCCACAGCCAGTGACCAGAAAGAAGGACCGCACCGCCATTCCCTCTCAGCCTCTCTCATAAGCCCCAGAGATGTCAGTCGTGTCTCCTGCAGGAAAACAACATCGGTGTCCAGATGTGTGAGATGTTCATACACCACATGTCTCGTCCTCCTTGCCTTAATACTGTTGACATTACTTGAGGTTAGTGTTAATGAGAACCCCGCCATCACAACACAATAGAGAAGGAGCACAGTAACTGCCATCATCATGAGTCAGGGATGTTCTGTCCACCACCGGTGTCCATGTCAGACTCTACCCGAGGGTCTACAGATAAGGGCTTCCGCTTTGACGGAGGGTGGTCCTCTATGTCCCTGTCACACTCTGCATCAACTTTCCTCAACTCTGTCTCATAATCGTCATCATTAGACTCCGATAAAATTCCATACTTGTTGGACACAACCATCACTCCTGCAGAATTCTGAACCTTCTTAGTAGCACTCTGACGGGCGTCATATTCTGCCTCAGGTTTACGGGAGGACGTGCTCTTTTTCTTCCTTTTATTATGATTAACACTCCAGTCATCAGATTCAGACAGTGATGCTGAAGGGGGGGCTACCTGAGGCCGCTGGACCTGAGGAGCGACCTCCATGTTCCCCTCTGCACCCTCTATACCCTGCTTATGAATGGACTCCTGGTGGGCATCTGGGCTGGTCACCATCTCTCCTGAAATTAAATCCTCCCCCTCATGCGCCCCTGCCACCACATCCTCATCCTCCTGAGCCTCTGCCCCTGCCAGTACAGCCTCATCAGGGAAGACTCTGCAGATATTATGCCAGGCGTCTGGACAGTCCCTGTGAGGGTGGCCCATCTTACCGCAGAGGTTGCACCTAACATCCCGGCAATCCACAGCGACATGGCCGATATCCCCGCACAGGCTGCACTTCACCACAGTACAGGCGTTGGCCAGATGACCTTTCTCACCACATTTGAAGCATTTCCTGGGCTGCCCGGGGTAATAACATCTTCCCTTCTCCCTCCCAATGAAGAAGGAGTTGGGTAAATGGGCAGTAATGTTATTAAATTGCCGCAGTTTCACCACAGCTTTCCAGCCCATTGTCCAGATACCATCCTCATCTCTGACCTTGGAGAGTCCAGAGGCGAGGTCACAGTGTCTCCGGAGCCACACCTCGATGTCCTGTGGGGGAACGGCCTCATTCCAGAAGGTGATATTTACTGTGACAGTGTCCGGCCTGGAGATAGGAACCAATATAAATTTATTCCAGCCTTCAGCGTCTCTGAACCTGGGGTAATTGGACCAGAACCTGTCCAGGTCACACTGCAGCTTGAAGCTGACCTCGTAGCCCTGTCTGTCCAGAAGATTGGACACCGCCAGTATCTCATTTGCCACAAACCCCATCTGGCCGCAGAGCAGCTCTCTCACCACATACCTGCGCTGTGGCAGATCCTCCTTGGCACCTATGTACTTAAACCGCACCACATTAATGCGCTTAAATGTCTGGCCGGTATACCTGGCGCTGGACGTGAAGGATGGGGCGCCGCGGCTCCAGGCATTCCTGGGGGGCACCTGCCGGGTCACACTGGGCCGACTGACAGGGAGAGGGTCTGCAGCAGGGGGGGCTGCAATACCTTGTGGACTAGATGGTAATGGGGGATAGTCACACATATCATGCATATTATTATTAGCAGCATCATTATCAGACAGTGCCACGTCCATGACAGAATGTGAAACCTCCCCAACCCCCGACCCCATGGGCACAACATCACCAGCCCCAGTCTGTGCCTCAGCCTCGGCCTCATCAGCACAAACAGTCTTACATATAATGTCCTGCTCCTGCATGGGGCATTCTGGGACCTGTGGTGCCTCTGCTGGAGTCTGAAGTGCAAGCTCCTGTTCACACTCAGCTGCCTCAGCAGCACAAACAGTCTCACAAATACAGTCCGGCTCCTGCATGGGGCATTCTGGGACCTGTGGTGCCTCTGTTGGAGTCTGAAGTGTATGATCTTGTTCACACTCAGCTGCCTCAGCAGCACAAACAGTCTCACAAATACAGTCCGGCTCCTGCGTGGGGCATTCTGGGACCTGTGGTGCCTCTGTTGGAGTCTGAAGTGCAAGCTCCTGTTCACACTCAGCTGCTTGCTGCTGCAGTTTTTTTCCTTCCTGGAAGCAGAAGCGGGCAGCCTGTAACACTGGCCGTGTCCGCTGCTGGGGGGTCCCGGTCTCTACAGCACAGTCCTGCTTATAGGAGGCGAACCGCTCCCGGTTCCTGTAGGTCTCCGCCAGGGGCCCCATGCCCTCCAGCACAGATTCAATGTCCTGCACCACACTTGCCAGCTGCACCCCCAGTGTGTTCAGTCTCAGGTCATACACATCATTACTGGCAGGATTAGTGGTCTTTAGACTATAGATGAAGTCTACCTCCATTTGCAGCGCTTTTTTTTGCTGCTGTAACTCACCCGGTTTTCTGACCAGTCCCGGTATCTCGTCCGCCAGCTGCAGCTCGGGTGCACGCGCCGGCTGCACAGGTTTTGCCTTCACCACGGGTGCAGGGGCTTTGAATACAGACTTGTGCGGTTCCACCACAGATGGCTTTGTGGCTCCTCGGCTGGATGCCGGCTCCGCAGCAGGTTTATCGCTGCCACCTGACTGTGACCGGGTGCGTCCTGACAGCGCCACACTGCCATGTTGCTGCAAGTTCTCCTGGATGGTCTGTCTTTCCAAAGACGTCCGTCTCTGCCTGGAAGCAGCAGAGGTGATTGGTACAGCTGAGGCCGATCTCACCTGTGCCTCAGGCAGGGGCTGCTGACTGACCGGGGAGTTACAGGACTTCATACTGTGCTGTGGAACATCACTCACCAACACTTTACCTTCTGGCTTCTTTGCTGGACTTGGAGTAGATTTTCCTCCCAAAACTTTACTCGCAAGTTTTTCTTCCTTCACAGAACTGCTGCAGCTTTGGCCGCTGCATTCACTGGTCTCACAGAGGCTTTGGGATTAATATTCCCATTCAGAGAGGTCGGGGAGCCTTGTCCCAGTGTAGGCCGAGAAGCCTGGGCCTTGCCTGGGGAGCTTCCCCGCCCAGGGTGGCCCCTCCCTGGGCTTGCTCCAGACATCAGGAGAACTACAGACACACAACCTCACAGCTAGGAGGCAGTATTATAGTAGTTATATTCTTGTACATAGGGGCAGTATTATAGTACTTATATTCTTGTACATAGGGGCAGTATTATAGTAGTTATATTCTTGTACATAGGGGCAGTATTATAGTAGTTATATTCTTGTACATAGGAGCAGTATTATAGTAGTTATATTCTTGTACATAGGGGCAGTATTATAGTAGTTATATTCTTGTACATAGGGGCAGTATTATAGTATGCATATATGGTGCTATTAGGCTAGGAACCAACGTTGGAGGGTGGAGTTGCCTGATAAATAAGCTGTAGATGATCTGCTGGACATGGTGGATACAAATTCCTGCAGATTTTGTCCGTTCCCCCTATGACTTACAGTAGTGTTCACAACACCAGCCGTCCAATATGACTGACCAGATGAATTCCTGGTTTTGGTGTAAATTCTATCACCACTCGTCACACCATTTACCGGTCGGTGCAGTAGGTAAGAGCACCCCCAGCCTCCGCGTTTATGATCTGCAGGTTTCTGAGTCTTTGGATTAGAATAATAAATTGACAGGCGGTGATCACAATAATATCAGTGTGGAGATCAATCAGTGAGATCCATCATTCTGTGAAGACACGGGTGAATCCCGCGGCACTTATCTAACGGTGAAGCCAGGACATGTTGTACGTGCATTTATCCTGGAAATCCTGAGAAATATGGGGCGTACGAGACATTGTGCAGAAGAACAGCGCACTGTGATTAATAGTTGATTTGAGAAGGTAAAACTTATACAGAAATGCAGACAATGATCGGCGGATCAGCTACAATGATCTCCAATGCTTTATAATGGAAACCAAACCAGAGAGGCGAGGAAGAAAGCGGAAGACGACCATCAAATGGATGGCGGAATGACCAGAATGGTGAAGGCTCAGGCAGTGATCGGCTCGAGGATGATCACAGACCGTCTCACGTTATCAATGATCGGCTCCAGGATGATCACAGACAGTCTCACGTTACCAATGATCGGCTCCAGGATGATCACAGTCTCACGTTACCAATGATCGGCTCCAGGATGATCACAGACGGTCTCACGTTACCAATGATCGGCTCCAGGATGATCACAGACAGTCTCACGTTACCAGTGATCGGCTCCAGGATGATCACAGACAGTCTCACGTTACCAGTGATCGGCTCCAGGATGATCACAGACAGTCTCACGTCACCAATGATCGGCTCCAGGATGATCACAGACAGTCTCACGTTACCAGTGATCGGCTCCAGGATGATCACAGACAGTCTCACGTTACCAATGATCGGCTCCAGGATGATCACAGACAGTCTCACGTTACCAGTGATCGGCTCCAGGATGATCACAGACAGTCTCACGTTACCAGTGATCGGCTCCAGGATGATCACAGACAGTCTCACGTCACCAATGATCGGCTCCAGGATGATCACAGACAGTCTCACGTTACCAGTGATCGGCTCCAGGATGATCACAGACAGTCTCACGTTACCAATGATCGGCTCCAGGATGATCACAGACGGTCTCCCGTCACCAATGATCGACTCCAGGATGATCACAGTCTCACGTTACCAGTGATCGGCTCCAGGATGATAACAGACAGTCGCACGTTACCAATGATCGGCTCCAGGATGATCACAGACAGTCTCCCGTTACCAATGATCGGCTCCAGGATGATCACAGACAGTCTCACGTTACCAGTGATCGGCTCCAGAATGATCACACACAGTCTCACGTTACCAGTGATCGACTCCAGGATGATCACAGTCTCATGTTACCAGTGATCGGCTCCAGGATGATCACAGACAGTCTCACGTTACCAATGATCGGCTCCAGGATGATCACAGTCTCATATTACCAATGATCGGCTCCAGGATGATCACAGACAGTCTCACGTTACTAATGATATGCTCCAAGATGATCACAGACAGTCTCACGTTACCAATGATCGGCTCCAGGATGATCACAGACAGTCTCACATTACCAATGATCGTCTCCAGGATGATCACAGTCTCACGTTACCAATGATCGGCTCCAGGATGATCACAGATGGTCTCACGTTACCAATGATCGGCTCCAGGATGATCACAGACAGTCTCACGTTACCAATGATTGGCTCCAGGATGATCACACACAGTCTCACGTTACCAATGATCGGCTCCAGTATGATCACAGACGGTCTCACGTTACCTGGGAGGACTATCACAGAAGACGCCTGTGTGACGCTAATCTCTTACCATGAAGTTTCCGCAAAGTCCCACTGTTATAATAAGGACATGTACTGAAGCGGATACAATGTGCCAAAGAGCACTGATGAATGTAAAATTGTGCTTTTTGGGTCCATGGGCCGCAGACCGTTCATCAGATGTCCCCCAAACTCTGCAGACACAGTACACTCTGCACACAGTGAAGCATGGTGGTGAAGCATCACGATATTGGCAGGTTTCTCTTACTATGGTAGCGGACCTATTTACCGCACACCAGTGATTATGGATCAGTCTGCAGATATTACAATAGATGAAGAAGTCATGTTTCCTTACACTGAAGAGGAAATGCACTTGACATGGGGGTTTCACCAAGACAGCGACCCTAAACACACCAGGAAGCGAGCAAAATCTTGGTTCCAGTCCAACAACATTGAGGTGATTGAGCGGCCAGCCCAATCCCCGGACCTTAATCCGATAGACACTTGTGGGGTGACATCAAGAATACCGTTTCTGAGCAAATGCCAACAAATGCCAAAAAATTGAGATGTAGTCCGAGCATCCTGGGCTGGAATAACAGGTGACAGTGGCCAGAAGTTGGTGACTCCATGTAACATAGATGTGAGAAGTTCTAGAAATACTGTGGGTAACAACTAAATATTAGCTCAGTGATTCACAGGAAGGAGAAATCCACAAAAAAAATAGTACATATTGTAAGAGAAATGCAGACAGTGCTGATTATTAGAACGGCTCAATGTTCATTTTTTGTTATTTTCTGTAAAGGAGTTATAAATTATCTACATTTCTCTTCATTATTGAACTAGAAACCAGCGTACAAAGTTCCGAATTCTGGAAATAAAAACTAGGAGAAAGATTGTGTAATAACTCATGTTTGTGATCACACTGCTGTTATTTTGAACACGACTGTACAACCAGCACAAGACAACTCCGATCGATGGTCAGGCAACACACATGGTGAGAAGATTGGCACCTTTAAGGCGTGCGAGTGGCCGGTGTAAAAGTACCCTCCTCCCCATAGGCCCTCTTCTTTTTTGGCCAGACCGACTTAGACACCTTTCCAAGATGACAGGGGCACAGATATTTACGGCAGGTTCCCAGGATCTCTCCTCAGGTCCAGGTCCCTTCTAGTCCACCAGAAAGAAAGGTCCTCCTTCAATGATTTTTAGTATCAAAAATGTCCTTAATATCAAAGACGTCTCGGGAACCCTCAGTAACAGCAGTAGCTGGCAGGAGTGAGACATGAAAGACATGTGGGATCCGTAGATTCGCAGGGAGTTGGAGACGTTAGGTCACCAGATTACATTGCCTGAGGATTTTTTGCTGACCAAGGTATCGGGGAGTGAAGTTGTGCAAAGGCACCTTCAGACAAATATTCCTAGATGACAACCAGATTTTATCAACAGGATGATACAGATGCGGCAAACATATCTTCTTGTCTGCATGTGTCTTCATCCGAGACATGGCCTTGAGTGAAGCCTGGGTCTGCTGCCTGATCTGTAGAAAGTCGCCATACGAGGCATCAGCTGCTGGTACCCCGGAGGAAGCAGACATAGAACAGGGCACTTGATGATGCTGGGAGTATACCACGAAGAATGGAGATGCTAAAAAAGACCACCCAACGTGGTTATTGTAGGAAAACTCCACCCAGGGGAGTAGTTGTACCCAGTCATCCTGGCAGGCAGAGATACAATGGCAAAGGTAGTTCTCAAGAATCTGTTTAACCCGTTCTACTTTCCCATTAGTCTGCGGATGCTAAGCGGAGGAAAAGTCCAGCTGGAAATTCAGCAGCTTGCACAGAGCTGTC
Organism: Ranitomeya imitator; assembly: GCF_032444005.1. Lineage (NCBI taxonomy): Eukaryota > Metazoa > Chordata > Amphibia > Anura > Dendrobatidae > Ranitomeya > Ranitomeya imitator. The sequence goes on from NC_091282.1 coordinate 22,514,063, forward strand.
CAAAACTATGATGTGAACTGGACTCCATGATCAGAGACTATGTGAGAGGAAGATTGTGGAGAAGAAATACATGCTGGAAGAACTGCACAGCGAGCTTAGAAGATGAGGGACGGACCGGCTAGAGGTATGAAGTTAGCTATTTTAGAGAACTGATCCACCACAACCCAGAGTCACTGGAAGACTTGATTCTGGCACACTGTGAACAGGCGTTTATGAAGTCCCGAACATCTTTGGCCAGCAAGGGCAAACCAGAAGCAACGAGCAATCAGCTCAGAAGACTGTATATGCCCATATGGCCAGCCAACTTGGATTTGTGACCTCAAAACAGAATTCTCCAGCACTTAGCAGTAGGGACAAACGTCTCGCCTGGAGGAATGTCTCTTAAAAGGACTGGGGCAGCCTCAGTAATCATGGCCAGGTCAATGATGTGCTGACTCTCCTCCAGGGAATCGCTCACATCAAAGGATCGAGACAAGGCATTGGCTTTGACATTCTTCTCCGCAGGATGGAAGTGTAATTCAAAGTTAAAATGAGCGAAGAAGAGAGTCCACCTGGCTTGACGAGCATATAACCACTATGTGGACTGCAATAAGGTCAGATTTTTGTGATCCGTGTATATTAAGAGTTGGCACCCTACAGTAGATGTCGCCACTCCTCAAGTGCCATTTTGATAGCCAAGAGCTCACAATCTCCAATAGTATAAATTTGCTCAGCCAGAGAAAACTATTTGGAGAAAAAAAACGCAAGAGACAGACTTCTCTGAAGAAGTTCTTTGCAGGAGATCTGCCCCAGCACCAATAGATGAGGCATCTACCTCCAAGAGAGGTTGCTTGTTGGGATCGTCTGGATATAGCATCAGCCTCTTTCATATGCTCGAAGTCCAACTCTGGCCAGTCTCTGGCATTGGCCCCATTCCTTAAGACGAGATAAGGGACGAGAGGTGCGGGATAAATTGCCTGTAGAAGTTGGCAAAACCCATGAAGCACTGGATGGCACGCAGGTTTTGAGGATGAGTCCAGGAAAGAACAGCAGAAACTTTCTCTGGATCCATTTTGAGACTTTGGTTGGAAACTAAGTAGCCAAGGAAAAACAAGGAGCTTTTTTCAAAGACACATTTTGTTATGGCTGGTAATTCAGTACCACAATGGACATAGAAGTCAGAGCACATACAGTGATCTGACAATAACCCAAAAACATAGAACGAGCTCTGAGATGTGGGAACTCTGCTGACCGCAATCCCTAATCCTCTCCAACCACACTAGAGGCAGCCGTGGATTGCGCCTAACGCTCCCTATGCAACTCGGCACAGCCTGAGAAACTAGCTAGCCTGAAGATAGAAAATAAGCCTACCTTGCCTCAGAGAAATACCCCAAAGGAAAAGGCAGCCCCCCACATATAATGACTGTGAGTTAAGATGAAAAGACAAACGTAGAGATGAAATAGATTTAGCAAAGTGAGGCCCGACTTTCTGAACAGAGCGAGGATAGGAAAGGTAACTTTGCGGTCAACACAAAACCCTACAAACAACCACGCAAAGGTGGCAAAAAGACCCTCCGTACCGACTAACGGCACGGAGGTACACCCTCTGCGTCCCAGAGCTTCCAGCAAGCAAGAAAAACCAAATAAACAAGCTGGACAGAAAAAACAGAAAACAAAAATAACACAAGAGCAACTTAGCTATGCAGAGCAGCAGGCCACAGGAACGATCCAGGAGGAAGCAAGTCCAAAACTAGAACATTGACTGGAGGCCAGGATCAAAGCACTAGGTGGAGTTAAATAGAGCAGCACCTAACGACTTCCCCACATCACCTGAGGAAGGAAACTCAGAAGCTGCAGTACCACTCTCCTCCACCAACGGAAGCTCATAGAGAGAATCAGCCGAAGTACCACTTGTGACCACAGGAGGGAGCTCTGCCACAGAATTCACAACACATTTGTACAATTTGGGAAGGTAGATCAGAGAAGATTATCGGGATATTGTCCAAATACACAACCATGGAAACATAGAGGAGATCCCGGAAGATGTAATTAACAAACTTCTAAAACACAGCTGGCACATTACACAGCCCGAAGGGCATGACGAGATACTTGTAGTGACCGTCATGGGTATTAAAGGCCGTTTTCCTTTCGTCACCCTCACTGATGTGAATCAAGTTGTAAGCCTTTCACATGTCAGACTTAGAGAAGATATTATCTCCCCTGATTCTGTCAAAGAAATAAAAGGTAGGGGGTACTTATTCTTAATAGTGATTTTGCTAAGACCTCAATTCTATAGAGGGGCATAGGGATCCATCCTTCTTGGTCATGAAGAAGAAGCCTGCATTGGTAGGAGAGGGGGAATTATGGATGAATTCTCTGATTTATTCAGGCATGGCTTGAGTCTCAGGTAAAGATAGGGCATACCCCCGCCACTGGGTTGGTGAAGTGCCAGGAAGAAGATCGACAGAACAGTCATAAGGTCTGTGGGGTGGCAGGACTTCAGCCTTCTTTTCACAGAAGACCTCTGCAAAGGCACAATAATGGATGGGCAGAGAAGCAAGATTTGAAGGCACAGGAGACTAAGTCTTGGTCGTGACCTTGGCTAGGCAGTTGGAGGCACAGTGCGGTCCCCAGTTCGGTCCATCAGTCAATAACAGACACATATATACGCAGCCATGGAATGCCCAGGAGAACAGAATTCACAGATCTGGGTAGCATTTAGAAGCAAATCCTCTCGGTATGCAGGACACCAATCTGCAGCTAGACTGGCAGCGTGATGAATCGAACATATTCAGCTAGGAGTTGTCCGTCAATGGAGGCAACAGTTGGGATGATAGAGCTGTTCTGTATTGGGCTGAAGTCGACAGACCAAATCCAAATGAATGAAGTTGCCCGCGGAGCCTGAATTAAGATGGGCAGCAGTGGAGAGGGACCTCTCCTGCCAGGTAAAAGTAACTTCAGTCAGTAGCTTTGGAGAACAATTACTCTCACCCAGGGTTGTCTCCTCAGCCAACTCTAGGTGCTGGTGTTTCCTGGTCTCATAGGGCACTGGCAAACAAAATGTCCCTTGCCTCCATTGTACATACAAATGTTCTCTCTGTACCGTTCCTGTACAGATGGTTTGGCCCTCCAGCATAGGCTCAGTGGCTAGTGGTACGACTTGCAGTAGCAAAGGGAACTGGAAGTTTGATGCCAGTTTGGGTGGTCTTCTGGCATGAGAAGACACCAATGCTTGTTCCTTAGCTCGCTCATGGAAGCGGAGGTCTATCCTATTGTCCAGATGTATAAGGGCGTCCAGCGAGGATGGTAGATGTCTGCCAGCCAACTCATTCTTTATATGACCAGACCGTCCCTGCCATGAGGTTACCAGGGCCTCTTCATTTAAAGCCAGCTTCGCCACTGAAATACGGAATCGTGAGGTATACTGGGCCACGATATCCGTGCTCTGCCTTCATGGAAGAAGTAGCAGAAGAGCTGCGGTCTGGAACCTCGAATACACATCTCCAGCAAATTCCCAACATCATGGGTCTCCGGACCTCCAGGCTACCAAATGGTATCATGGTCAGGTCAAAAGGGAAAAGCTGAGTTTGGAGGGTGAAATTGATCAGACACTAATTAATGAAGCCGCTACTTTCCTTGGGGTCTCCATCATAGCTGAACAGAAGTGGAAGCTGGAGCTTAGCAGTTCCACCAGAAGCGGGAGAATTAGATGGTTCCCTCAGAGGAGGGTTGTCCAGACATAGTAGAAGCAGAATGCAAGGCGGAAATAGCAATGGACAGACCCTGCAGCTGGTTTGCCACCACATTGATGGCCTGCACCAGCTGGTCCTGACACTCTGAGAGCAGACTCTTAAAATTCTTGCATGCTAAGATACTTGGGATCCCTGGGTCCCGACTTGTCAGCGGGGTCCATGGCCTGAACTTAACGCTGGGGTGTGGGGACTCACTGCGCCCCGGAACGTGCTTACCCTTGAGGGGCGTGACTAAGTGTCTACTGGGTAGACACCATGTGGCACTCCAAGGCAGTCCCCGAGACCTCAGCAGTTGGTCGGAGGGTCAGTGACACATGTATGAGGTGCAGAAAGATGCGTAAAAAGCCTAGTCAGATGGTCCGAAGTCAGGGCAGGCAGCACGGGTTCACTAAATAAAGCCGGAGTCAGGGATGGAGAAATCAAACTGAGCAGGTAAACAGGCCGGGTTGATAACGTGAGATTGAATACTGAGAAATGCATAAATGGTGCTAGCAGAGTAGTAAATGGAGGGGCAAGAAATGGAGGGTCGAGTCGCCTAATATGCAGTGGGTACGGAAAGTATTCAGACCCCTTTAACTTTTTCACTCTTTGTTGCATTGCAGTCATTTGGTAAATTCAAAAAAGTTCATTTTTTCTCATTAATTTACACTCTGCACCCCATCTTGACTGAAAAAAACAAATGTAGAAATTTTTGCAAATTTAATAAAGAAGAAAGACTGAAATGTCACATGGTGATAAGTATTCAGACCCTTTGCTCAGACTCATATGTAAGTCCCATGCTGTCAATTTCCTTGTGATCCTCCTTGAGATGGTTCTACTCCTTCATTGGAGTCCAGCTGTGTTTAATTAAACTGATCGACTTGATTTGGAAATGCGCACACCTGTCTATATAAGACCTCACAGCTCACAGTGCATGTCAGCCCAAATGAGAATCATGAGGTCAAAGGAACTGGCCAAAGAGCTCAGAGGCAGAATTGTGGCAAGGCACAGATCTGGCCAAGGTTACAGAAGAATTTCTGCAGTACTCAAGGTTCCTGAAAGCACAGTGACCTCCATAATCCTTAAATCCAAGAAGTTTGGGACTACCAGAAGTCTTCCTAGACCTGGCCGTCCAGCCAAACCGTGCAATCGTGGGAGAAGAGCCTTGGTGAGAGAGGTAAAGAAGAACCTCAAGATCACTGTGGCTGAGCTCCAGAGATGCAGTAGGGAGATGGTAGAAAATTCCACAGTCAACTCTCACTGCAGCCCTCCACCAGTCAGGCCTTTATGGCAGAGTGGCCCGACGGAAGCCTCTCCTCAGTACAAGACATATGAAAGCCGCATAGAGTTTGATAAACACACATGAAGGACTCTCAGACTATGAGAAATAAGATCTCTGGTCTGATGAGACGAAGATAGACCTTTTTGGTGATAATTCTAAGTGGAATATGTGGAGAAAACCAGGCACTGCATGACCTGCCCAATACAATCCCAACAGTGAAACATGGTGGAGGCAGCATCATGCTATGGGGGTGTTCTTCAGCTGCAGGGACAGAACAACTGGTTGTCATTGAAGGAAACATGAATGCGGCCAAGTACAGAGATATCCTGGATGAAAACCTCTTCCAGAGTGCTCTGGACCTCAGACTTGGCCGAAAGTTCACCTTCCAACAAGACAATAACCCTAAGCACACAGCTAAAATAACAAAGGAGTGGCTTCAGACAACTCTGTGACCATTCCTGACCGGCCCAGCCAGAGCCCTGACCTAAACCAATTGGAGCATCTCTGGAGAGACCTGAAAATGGCGTCCACCAACGTTCACCATCCAACCTGACGGAACTGGAGAGGATCTGCAAGGAAGAATGGCCGAGGATCCCCAAATCCAGGGGGAAAACTGTTGTGAATTCTGTGGTCAAGCTCCCTCCTGTGGTCATGAGTGGTACTTCGGCTGGTTCTGTCTATGAGCTTCCTCTGGTGGATGTGAGTGGGGCTGCGGCTTCTGAGTTCCCTTCCTCAGGTGACGAGGTTAAGTCGTTAGGTGCTGCTCTATTTAACTCCACCTAGTTCTTTGTTCCTGGCCTCCAGTCAATGTTCCAGTATTGGTCTTGCTCTTTCCTGGATCGTTCTTGTGGCCTGTCTGCCCTGCATAAGCTAAGTTCTGCGTGTGTTACGTTTGTTTGCTATTTTTTCTGTCCAGCTTGCTATATTGGTTTGTCTTGCTTGCTGGAAGCTCTGGGACGCAGAGGGAGCACCTCCATGCCGTTAGTCGGTGCGGAGGGTCTTTTTGCGCCCTCTGCGTGGTTGTTTGTAGGTTTTTGTGCTGGCCGCAAAGCTATCTTTCCTATCCTTGGTCTATTCAGTAAGTCGGGCCTCACTTTGCTAAAATCTATTTCATCTCTGTGTTTGTATTTTCATCTTTACTCACAGTCATTATATGTGGGGGGCTGCCTTTTCCTTTGGGGAATTTCTCAGGCAAGGTAGGCTTATTTTTCTATCTTCAGGGCTAGCTAGTTTCTCAGGCTGTGCCCGAGGCGCCTAGGTCTGGTCAGGAGCGCTCCACGGCTACCTCTAGTGTGGTGTGATAGGATTAGGGATTGCGGTCAGCAGAGTTCCCACGTCTCAGAGCTCGTCCTGTGTTATTAGTAACTATCAGGTCACTTTGTGTGCTCTTAACCACCAGGTCCATTGTGTTTCTGAATCACCAGTTCATAACAGAAAACTTGTTACATCATTCCCAAGAAGACTCCTGGCTGTACGAGCTCAAAAGGGGCTTCTACTCAACACTGAGCAAAGGGGCTGAAGACTTATGACCACATGATATTTCAGTTTTTCTTTTTTATTAAATTTGCAAAGATTTCTACATTTTTTTTCAGTCAGGATGGGGTGCAGAGTGTACATTAATGAGAAAAAATGAACTTTATATAATTTACCAAATGGCTGCAATGAAACAGAGTGAAAACTTTAAAGGGGTCTGAATACTTTCCGTACCCATTGTACATAGTAGCAGTATTATAGTAGTTATATTCTAGTACATAGGGGCAGTATTATAGTAGTTATATTCTTGTACATAGGAGCAATATTATAGTAGTTATATTCTTGTACATATGGAGCAGTATTATAGTAGTTATATTCTTGTACATAGGAGCAGTATTATAGTAGTTATATTCTTGTACATAGGAGCAGTATTATAGTAGTTATTTTCTTGTACATAGGAGCAGTATTATAGTAGTTATATTCTTGTACATAGGAGCAGTATTATAGTAGTTATATTCTTGTACATGGGAGCAGTATTATAGTAGTTATATTCTTGTACATAGGGGCAGTATTATAGTAGTTATATTCTTGTACATAGGAGCAATATTATAGTAGTTATATTCTTGTACATATGGAGCAGTATTATAGTAGTTATTTTCTTGTACATAGGAGCAGTATTATAGTAGTTATTTTCTTGTACATAGGAGCAGTATTATAGTAGTTATATTCTTGTACATAGGAGCAGTATTATAGTAGTTATATTCTTGTACATGGGAGCAGTATTATAGTAGTTATATTATTGTACATAGGGGCAGTATTATAGCAGTTATATTCTTGTACATAGGGGCAGTATTATAGTAGTTATTTTCTTGTACATAGGAGCAGTATTATAGTAGTTATATTCTTGTACATAGGAGCAGTATTATAGTAGTTATATTCTTGTACATGGGAGCAGTATTATAGTAGTTATATTCTTGTACATAGGAGCAGTATTATAGTAGTTATATTCTTGTACATAGGGGCAGTATTATAGTAGTTATATTCTTGTACATATGGAGCAGTATTATAGTAGTTATATTCTTGTACATAGGAGCAGTATTATAGTAGTTATATTCTTGTACATAGGGGCAGTATTATAGTAGTTATTTTCTTGTACATAGGAGCAATATTATAGTAGTTATATTCTTGTACATAGGAGCAGTATTATAGTAGTTATATTCTTGTACATGGGAGCAGTATTATAGTAGTTATATTCTTGTACATAGGGGCAGTATTATAGTAGTTATTTTCTTGTACATAGGAGCAGTATTATAGTAGTTATATTCTTGTACATAGGAGCAGTATTATAGTAGTTATATTCTTGTACATAGGGGCAGTATTATAGTAGTTATATTCTTGTACATGGGAGCAGTATTATAGTAGTTATATTCTGGTACATAGGGGCAGTATTATAGTAGTTATATTCTTGTACATAGGAGCAGTATTATAGTAGTTATATTCTTGTACATAGGAGCAGTATTATAGTAGTTATATTCTTGTACATAGGAGCAGTATTATAGTAGTTATATTCTTGTACTTAGGAGCAGTATTATAGTAGATATATTCTTGTACATAGAGGCAGTATTATAGTAGTTATATTCTTGTACATAGGGGCAGTATTATAGTAGTTATATTCTTGTACATAGGAGCAGTATTATAGTAGTTATATTCTTGTACATAGGAGCAGTATTATAGTAGTTATATTCTTGTACATAGGAGCAGTATTATAGTAGTTATATTCTTGTACATAGGAGCAGTATTATAGTAGTTATATTCTTGTACATAGGAGCAGTATTATAGTAGTTATATTCTTGTACATAGGGAGCAGTATTATAGTAGTTATATTCTTGTACATAGGGGCAGTATTATAGTAGTTATATTCTTGTACATAGGGGCAGTATTATAGTAGTTATATTCCTGTACATAGGAGCAGTATTATAGTAGTTATATTCTTGTACATAGGAGCAGTATTATAGTAGTTATATGCTTGTACATAGGAGCAGTATTATAGTAGTTATATTCTTGTACATAGGAGCAGTATTATAGTAGTTATATTCTTGTACATAGGAGCAGTATTATAGTAGTTATATTCTTGCACATAGGGGCAGTATTATAGTAGTTATTTTCTTGTACATAGGAGCAGTATTATAGTAGTTATATTCTTGTACATAGGAGCAGTATTATAGTAGTTATATTCTTGTACATGGGAGCAGTATTATAGTAGTTATATTCTTGTACATAGGAGCAGTATTATAGTAGTTATATTCTTGTACATAGGGGCAGTATTATAGTAGTTATATTCTTGTACATGGGAGCAGTATTATAGTAGTTATATTCTTGTACATAGGGGCAGTATTATAGCAGTTATATTCTTGTACATAGGGGCAGTATTATAGTAGTTATATTCTGGTACATAGGGGCAGTATTATAGTAGTTATATTCTTGTACATAGGAGCAGTATTATAGTAGTTATATTCTTGTACATAGGAGCAGTATTATAGTAGTTATATTCTTGTACATAGGAGCAGTATTATAGTAGATATATTCTTGTACATAGAGGCAGTATTATAGTAGTTATATTCTTGTACATAGGGGCAGTATTATAGTAGTTATATTCTTGTACATAGGAGCAGTATTATAGTAGTTATATTCTTGTACATAGGGCAGTATTATAGTAGTTATATTCTTGTACATAGGAGCAGTATTATAGTAGATATATTCTTGTACATAGAGGCAGTATTATAGTAGTTATATTCTTGTACATAGGGGCAGTATTATAGTAGTTATATTCTTGTATATAGGAGCAGTATTATAGCAGTTATATTCTTGTACATAGGAGCAGTATTATAGTAATTTTATTCTTGCACATAGGGGCAGTATTATAGTACGGTAGTTATATTCATGTACATAGGGGGCAGTATTATAGTAGTTATATTCTTGTACATGGGGGCAGTATTATAGTAGTAATATTCTTATACATAGGAGCATTATTATAGTCATTTTATTCTTGCACATAGGGGCAGTATTATAGTAGTTACAGTACAGACCAAAAGTTTGGACACACCTTATCATTTAAAGATTTTTCTGTATTTTCATGACTATGAAAATTGTACATTCACACTGAAGGCAACAAAACTATGAATTAACACATGGGGAATTATATACTTAACAAAAAAGTGTGAAACAACTGAAAATGTGTCTTATATTCTAGGTTCTTCAAAGTAGCCACATTTTGCTTTGATGACTGCTTTGCACACTCTTGGCATTCTCTTGATGAGCTTCGAGAGGTAGTCACCGGGAATGGTTTTCACTTCACGGTGTGCCCTGTCAAGTTTAATAAGTGGGATTTCTTGCCTTATAAATGGTGTTGGGACCATCAGTTGTGTTGGGCAGAAGTCTGGTGGATACACAGCTGATAGTCCTACTGAATAGACTGTTAGAATTTGTATTATGGCAAGAAAAAAGCAGCTAAGTAAAGAAAAACGAGTGGCCATCATTACTTTAAAAAATGAAGGTCAGTCAGACTCACATGAGAACGGTCCCAGGAAAGGAAGACCAAGAGTCACCTCTGCTTCTGAGAATAAGTTTATCCGAGTCACCAGCCTCAGAAATCGCAGGTTAACAGCAGCTCAGATTAGAGACCAGGTCAATGCCACACAGAGTTCTAGCAGATGACACATCTCTACAACAAGTGTTAAGAGGAGACTTTGTGCAGCAGGCCGTCATGGTAAAATAGCTGCTAGGAAACCACTGCTAAGGACAGGCAACAAGCAGAAGAGACTTGTTTGGGCTAAAGAACACAAGGAATGGACATTAGACCAGTGGAAATCTGTGCTTTGGTCTGATGAGTCCAAATTTGAGATCCAGGCCTGAACCCAATCGAGATGGTTTGGGGTGCGCTGGACCGCAGAGTGAAGGCAAAAGGGCCAACAAGTGCTCTAGGAACTCCTTCAAGATTGTTGGAAGACCATTCCCGGTGACTACCTCTTGAAGCTCATCAAGAGAATGCCAAGACTGTGCAAAGCAGCCATCAAAGCAAAAGGTGGCTACTTTGAAGAACCTAGAATATAAGACATATTTTCAGTTGTCTCACACTTTTTTGTTAAGTATATAATTCCACATGTGTTAATTCATAGTTTTGATGCCTTCAGTGAGAATGTACAATTTTCATAGTCATGAAAATACAGAAAAATCTTTAAATGAAAAGGTGTGTCCAAACTTTAGGTCTGTACTGTATATGTTACACGTATAGATCAGAATATCTATGTGAGTTGCTCACTTTCGTTAGCTTTCTTCCATCTTTATCTTCTTCTTAGCCGCCCATTACTATCTTATCTCTCCTCTGTGAGTAATTACAGGTGATGAATAAACCTCCTTGTATAATAGCGGATGAGCATTGTGTGCGGCATTAATACCTCTGCTCTTCCCCCGAGGTGCTGCACTGTACGTTACCCCTAGTGTTGTGCACCGCCCGCCTCCATCGCACCACTTTTATACTTTGTCTTTTGCCAAGGTCAGGTGCGTCTTGCACTGAGGGAACTCTTCATAACTTACTGTGGATCCAGAAAGGCAGAAATCCAATAATCGCAGATCCCCCCAGCGCAGAATAAGTGGGTTCTTTGCAAATTAGGGCTCCGGCTGAAATGGATTGTGTGCTCCGAGGTGCTGAGGATTGGGCAGCTGATTGTCCACAGGATTGTCTTAATTTTTAATGTTTAATTTTTATCTCTACAGTTTGATTAAACTGTTAATTTTCATGGCTGCGTATGTCGTCTTAAAGGGACAGTACTTCAACTTTATTTCTCACTGTATATTTGGGCTCACCTGTGAGGTGGATTCAGGGCGAGTTCAGATCCAGGGTGCTGGCACAGCCGGTGAGAGGGAACATGGTACAGTGAGGATCCATCCAACAGGCTATGATGGTGCAAATAAGCGAGGTAGGACCCACTGAAACCACAGAACCAGGAGGACAGATGAGCGCAGGTGAAGAGGCGAACAGCAGGTCTGAAACAAGTGTCTGCATCGGTGGTTGTGGTGGAACGCGAACAGCCTATATAAACAGCAGTTTGTAATGCTAAAGAAAATGATGAGTAAACTGAAATCTGAGAAGACGTTGGTGCAAGATAGAGAATCCACAGCAGATTGTGAACACTCTGTAGGAACCGTTCGTAATGCTTACCGCAAACTATTGGTTAACCAGCAAGTGACGCAAGCAATAAATGTGAGTTGTAGAAGCCACAAGTAGTTTGCAGCGTAATCTGAACAGACTCGTATAACAGTTCGAAATGCGTACAGGAAGCGATGGGTTAACCAGGAGGTCTCGGAAGCAGTCTGTAGGATCTGCGTGGTGTCTAGTCCAAGAAACACGGCAGCCGAACACAACATTAAACGGAGTGAATATGCAGATTTGTCTATGGATGATGATGTCATTGAGATGTGTAAAGCCCAAAGTGGAGCACAGCAAAGAGTGTTCACCATAGGGGAAGGGAGCAGGACCCGGTGTAGAAGCTGAGACGTGCATAAAACTGAGAATTATGTAGGTATTGATAGTACTACCGCCCTGTCTCTCATTGTAAATAATGTAGACACAGCTAGTACTACTGCCCTGTCTCTCATTGTAAATAATGTAGATACAGCTAGTACTACTGCCCTGTCTCTCATTGTAGATAATATAGATACAGCTAGTACTACTGCCCTGTCTCTCATTGTAAATAATGTAGATACAGCTAGTACTACCGCCCTGTCTCTCATTGTAAATAATGTAGATACAGCTAGTACTACCGCCCTGTCTCTTATTGTAAATAATGTAGATAAAGCTAGTACTACTGCCCTGTCTCTTATTGTAAATAATGTAGATACAGCTAGTACTACCGCCCTGTCTCTCATAAATAATGTAGATACAGCTAGTACTACCGCCCTATCTCTCATTGTAAATAATGTAGATACAGCTAGTACTACCGCCCTATCTCTCATTGTAAATAATGTAGATACAGCTAGTACTACTGCCCTGTCTCATAAATAATGTAGATACAGCTAGTACTACCGCCCTGTCTCTCATTGTAAATAATGTAGATACAGCTAGTACTACCGCCCTGTCTCTCATTGTAAATAATGTAGATACAGCTAGTACTACCGCCCTGTCTCTCATTGTAAATAATGTAGATACAGCTAGTACTACCGCCATGTCTCTCATTGTAAATAATGTAGATACAGCTAGTACTACTGCCCTGTCTCTCATTATAAATAATGTAGATACAGCTAGTACTACTGCCCTGTCTCATTATAAATAATGTAGATACAGCTAGTACTACCGCCCTGTCCCCCATGTAAATAATGTAGATACAGCTAGTACTACTGCCCTGTCTCATAAATAATGTAGATACAGCTAGTACTACCGCCCTGTCTCTCATTGTAAATAATGTAGATACAGCTAGTATTACCTCCCTGTCTCTCATTGTAAATAATGTAGATACAGCTAGTACTACCGCCCTGTCTCTCATTGTAAATAATGTAGATACAGCTAGTACTACTGCCCTGTCTCTCATTGTAAATAATGTAGATACAGCTAGTACTACTGCCCTGTCTCCTATTGTAAATAATGTAGATACAGCTAGTACTACCGCCCTATCTCTCATTGTAAATAATGTAGATACAGCTAGTACTACCGCCCTATCTCTCATTGTAAATAATGTAGATACAGCTAGTACTACCGCCCTGTCTCTCATTGTAAATAATGTAGATACAGCTAGTACTACCGCCCTGTCTCTCATTGTAAATAATGTAGATCAGGGGTGTCAAACTGCATTCCTCGAGGGCCGCAAACCATGCGTGTTTTCAAGATTTCCTTAGCTTTGCACAAGGTGCTATAATCATTATGTGTGTAGGTGATTAAATTATCACCTGTGCAGTACAAGGAAATCCTGAAAACATGACCTGTTTGCAGCCCTCAAGGAATGCAGTTTGACACCCCTGATGTAGATACAGCTAGTACTACCGCCCTGTCTCTCATTGTAAATAATGTAGATACAGCTAGTACTACTGCCCTGTCTCTCATTGTAAATAATGTAGATACAGCTAGTACTACCGCCCTGTCTCTCATAAATAATGTAGATACAGCTAGTACTGCTGCCCATCTCTGATTGATGTAGACACAGCTAGTACTGCTGCCCTGTCTCTGATTGTAATTGATGTAGATACAGCTAGTACTATTTCCATGTCTCTCACTATAAATTATGTAGACACAACTAGTACTGCCACCCATTCTCTGATTGTAATTGACGTAGACACAGCTTGTACTTCTGCCTTGTCTTTGATTTTATTTGATGTAGACACAGACAGTACTGCTGGCCTGTCTCATTATAAATTATCTAGACACAGCTAGTACTACCTCCTTGTCTCTCATTATAAATTACTAGCTATTGAACCCGTTCTACGCCCGGGTGGCGAGCATTTATATTGGTATATGGTCTCCATCATGTGCTGCTGCCATCCTGCGCCCGTTTTGTCATGTGCTGCTCCCATCCTGCGCCCCCGTTCTGTCATGCGCTGCTGCCATCCTGCGCCCGTTCTGTCATGTGCTGCTGCCATCCTGCGCCCGTTATGTCATGCGCTGCTGCCATCCTGCGCCCGTTCTGTCATGTGCTGCTGCCATCCTGCGCCCGTTCTGTCATGTGCTGCTCCCATCCTGCGCCCCCGTTCTGTCATGCGCTGCTGCCATCCTGCGCCCGTTCTGTCATGTGCTGCTCCCATCCTGCTGCCATCCTGCGCCCGTTATGTCATGCGCTGCTGCCATCCTGCGCCCGTTGTCATGTGCTGCTCCCATCCTGCGCCCGTTCTGTCATGTGCTGCTGCCATCCTGCGCCCGTTCTGTCATGTGCTGCTGCCATCCTGCGCCCGTTCTGTCATGTGCTGCTCCCATCCTGCTGCCATCCTGCGCCCGTTATGTCATGCGCTGCTGCCATCCTGCGCCCGTTGTCATGTGCTGCTCCCATCCTGCGCCCGTTCTGTCATGTGCTGCTGCCATCCTGCGCCCGTTCTGTCATGTGCTGCTGCCATCCTGCGCCCGTTCTGTCATGCGCTGCTGCCATCCTGCGCCCGTTCTGTCATGTGCTGCTCCCATCCTGCGCCCGTTCTGTCATGTGCTGCTCCCATCCTGCGCCCCCGTTCTGTCATGCGCTGCTGCCATCCTGCGCCCGTTCTGTCATGTGCTGCTCCCATCCTGCTGCCATCCTGCGCCCGTTATGTCATGCGCAGCTGCCATCCTGCGCCCGTTCTGTCATGTGCTGCTGCCATCCTGCGCCCGTTCTGTCATGTGCTGCTGCCATCCTGCGCCCGTTCTGTCATGTGCTGCTGCCATCCTGCGCCCGTTCTGTCATGTGCTGCTGCCATCCTGCGCCCGTTCTGTCATGTGCTGCTCCCATCCTGCGCCCCCGTTCTGTCATGCGCTGCTGCCATCCTGCGTCCGTTCTGTCATGTGCTGCTCCCATCCTGCTGCCATCCTGCGCCCGTTATGTCATGCGCTGCTCCCATCCTGCTGCCATCCTGCGCCCGTTATGTCATGCGCTGCTGCCATCCTGCGCCTGTTCTGTCATGTGCTGCTGCCATCCTGCGCCCGTTCTGTCATGTGCTGCTGCCATCCTGCGCCCGTTCTGTCATGTGCTGCTGCCATCCTGCGCCCGTTCTGTCATGCGCTGCTGCCATCCTGCGCCCGTTCTGTCATGCGCTGCTGCCATCCTGCGCCCGTTCTGTCATGTGCTGCTCCCATCCTGCGCCACTATTGTATTATATGCCCCCGTATGCTGCTGCTATATAAAAAAAAAAAATACCATACTCACCTATCGTCCGGCTCCACTGCAGGTGTGTGTTCAAGAAAATGGCGCCGGAAAGCGCGGACTGCGCAGGCGCCGATTCCGGCAGCAGGAATCGGCGCCTGCGCAGTCCGCGCTCTCCAGCGCCATTTTCTTGAAGACACACCTGCAGTGGAGCCGGAGTGTGTCTTCAAGAAAATGGCGCCGGAAAGCGCGGACTGCGCAGGCGCCGATTCCGGCAGCAGGAATCGGCGACTGCGCAGTCCGCGCTTTCCGGCGCCATTTTCTTGAACACACACTCCGGCTCCTCTGCCTGTGACTGGACTCTGTCACAGCAGAGGAGACGGAGCCGCACGCAGCGCTGGAACGGAGGACAGGTGACTATACTTACCCTCCCTCCTGGCGCGTCCACGGTCCCTGACTCTCCGGTGGAGATCGCGGTATGCGTTCAGTGCTTACGCATACCGCGATCTCCTGGGAGCGTCACTCTGTGGGGGCCAGACTGCGTCGGCGCTTGCGCCTGCGCAGTCTATAAAGGCTTCGGACAGAGTGACGCTCCCAGCGTTATATTATAGATGTAGCCACAGCATATACTGCCACTCATTTTTCTGATGTGTAATTGATGTAGCCACAGCTAGTACTGCTGGCCTGTCATTATAAATTATGTAGACACACCTAGTGCTACCTCCCTGTCTCTCATTATAAATTATGCAGACACAGCTAGTATTGCTGCCCATTCTCTGATTTGTAATTGATGTAGCCACAGCTAGTACAGCTGACATACCTTGTACAACCGCATTGTCTCATTATGAATTATGTAGACATGGCTCGTACTGCCTCCCTGTCTCTCATTATAAATTATGTAAACACAGTTAGTACTGCCTCCCTGTCTCTCATTATAAATTATGTAGACACAGTTAGTACTACCTCCCTGTTTCTCATTATAAATTATGTAGACACAGTTAGTACTACCTCCCTATTTCTCATTATAAATTATGTAGACACAGTTAGTACTGCCTCCCTGTCTCTCATTATAAATTATGTAGACACAGTTAGTACTGCCTCCCTGTCTCTCATTATAAATTATGTAGACACAGTTAGTACTACCTCCCTATTTCTCATTATAAATTATGTAGACACAGTTAGTACTACCTCCCTGTTTCTCATTATAAATTATGGAATTAATGTGTCGCATGGATTTATGTCTTTTTACATCAATTAAGGAATTTGCTCCTCAGACCTTTGGGGGGTCATCACAACACAGAACCAGACCCCAATCTGAGGACAATAAAACATTCACACTCCTTATCTATGAACTGTTCCATTATCTATGGACACAACTGTTTATCGCTCACATAATGGTAGTTCTGCTTCACGTCACCTGTCTTATCTATGGCATTTTTCTGTGCTGTGTTGTGCATAAATATGTAATTCTTCAGATGTTGTATTAGTGTATGCCTGATGAAGGGACCTGCGTAGCCTTGAAAGCTGCAATTTGTTACCAGCTTTTCAGTTAGCCATTAAAAGGTATCAACCACTGAGGACTCTCAATTCTGAATATTTTTATAAATTATATAGACACAACCAGTACTGCCGCCTGTTCTCTGATTGTAATTGATGTAAACACAGCTAGTACTGCCGCCCTGTCTTTGATTTTAATTGATGTAGGCACAGACAGTACTATCGTCTTATCTCTCGTTATAAATTATGTAGACGCTGCTAGTACTGCTGCTCTGTATCTCATTATACATGATGTGGACAGCTTGTACTACTCTGCCCTGTCTGATTGCCTCCTCTCTGCTTGTAGTCTATCATAAGAACAAGTAGTACTGCCTCCCTGTGAATTTCTGTAAATAACGTAAGTACAGGTAGTAGTGTTTTCTTGTCTATCCCTGTAAATAATGTAGTTAGATAGTACTGCCTCCTAGTCTCCCCCTGTAAATAATGTAGTTACAGCTAGTACTGCCTCCCTGTGACTTTCTGTAAATAATGTAAGTACAGGTAGTAGTGTTTTCTTGTCTCTCCCTGTAAATAATTTAGTTACAGATAGTACTGCCTCCTAGTCTCTCCCTGTAAATAATGTAGTTACAGCTAGTACTGCCTCCCTGTGACTTTCTGTAAATAATGTAAGTACAGGTAGTATTGTTTTTTTGTCTCTCCCTGTAAATAATGTAGTTACAGATAGTACTGCCTCCTAGTCTCCCCCTGTAAATAATGTAGTTACAGCTAGTACTGCCTCCCTGTGACTTTCTGTAAATAATGTAAGTACAGGTAGTAGTGTTTTCTTGTCACTCCCTGTAAATAATGTAGTTACAGATAGTACTGCCTCCTAGTCTCTCCCTGTAAATAATATAGTTACAGCTAGTACTGCCTCCCTGTGACTTTCTGTAAATAATGGAAATACAGGTAGTAGTGTTTTCTTGTCTCTCCCTGTAAATAATGTAGTTAAAGATAGTACTGCCTTCTTGTCTCTCCCTGTAAATAATGTAGTTACAGATAGTACTGCCTCCTAGTCTCTCCCTGTAAATAATGTAGTTACAGCTAGTACTGCCTCCCTGTGTCTTTGTGTAAGAAATGTAATTACAGATAGTAGCGTCTCCTTGCCGCTCACTGTAAATATTGTAAGTACAGATAGTACTGTCTCATTTTCCTTTCCTGTAAATAATAATACTGACTCCTTGTCTCTCTTTGTACGTACCGTAAGTACCAATAGGACTGCCTCTTCCTGGTAATAATGTAGACAGTACTGCCTCCTTGTCTCTCTGTAAATATTGTAAGAACTGATAGTACTTCCTCCCTGTCTCTTTCTGTAAATATTGTAAGTACAGGTAGTACTGGCTCCTTTTCCTTTCCTGTAAATATTGTGGGTAAAGATAGTTCCAACTACCAGTCTCTTCCTGTAAATTATTTAGACAAAGCTAGTACTGCCTCCTTGTCTCTCTTTGTAGTTATCGTAAGTACAAATAGGACTGCCTCTTTCTCTTATTTTAAATAATGTAGACACAGATAGTACTGCCTCCTTGTCTCTCTTTTTAGTTAGCATAAGTACGAATAGGACGGCCTCTTACTCTTCCTTTAAATAATGTAGGCACAGATAGTACTGTCTCCTTGTCTCTCAGTAAATATTGTAAGCACAGATAGTACTGCTTCCCTGTTTCTCTGTATATAACATAGGCATTCATGTTCCTTCCTGCTGGTCTGTCCCCAAGTAATTGTTTTGATGTATTGACAGCAAGCAGAGACATTGAAAATTTCAAGAAACTGAAACGCAGTATCTGTTAGAAAGTTTCAGAGCTTTGAGCCTTGTGCGAGGTGACGGCGCTGATTCCGGGGGTCGAGGTAGCTGCGGCACTGAATATCAGCGGATCTAAATTCCTGGTCTGTCGCTCGGGATCAGAACACTGAGTCAGTGAATGAAATCTAATAACCTCTCGGCTGTCAGACTTCATTCCACCCTGCGCCTGGATCCGTGACCCTCCCCACGGTGCAGTGATAATGATCATATAGTGACCGCCCCTGGGAGGGAGGTATGGACACCAGCACACGTGCAGTGGGGAGGCTATGGGGGTATTCAGGGACCTATGGATTTGTAAGGCTGCCACACAATACAATGGAGAGGGCTGAATCCCCTATAGGTGTGAATGGAGTCGGCCTTGTGCTGTCTATTCATATCCATGGGGGGACAGCTGGCCTCTAAATGGGGTCACAGGACCTCTGTAGTGGGTCCCCCTGGTGGCAGCTCCAGGCATTGACAGCACAACCATACACATACCGCATCCCGATTCTCACACTGTCCAGTACCTGACTGTTGTATGACCTGCACTGATCGTTCTCTGTAATCCCCCGCAGGACCCCGCCGCAGCCGCCATATCAGACGGAGACTGTGATATCCGAGAGGGAGAGAGTGTGTCCATGAACTACAAGCCCTCCCCGCTGCAGGTGAAGTTAGGTGAGTGCTGGAGACCACCCATCATCAACAGAAGAGCGACCGCTCCTGAAATGTAAGAAAAGGAAATGATCCACAAACCAGCAGAGGGCGCTGTATGTATACAGTGAATGCACCAGCAGAATAGTGAGTGCAGCTCTGGAGTATAATACAGGATGTAACTCAGGATCAGTAATGTAATGTATGTACACAGTGACTGCACCAGCAAAATAGTGAGTGCAGCTCTGGGGTATAATACAGGATGTAACTCAGGATCAGTAATGTAATGTATGTACACAGTGACTGCACCAGCAGAATAGTGAGTGCAGCTCTGGGGTATAATACAGGATGTAACTCAGGATCAGTAATGTAATGTATGTACACAGTGAATGCACCAGCAAAATAGTGAGTGCAGCTCTGGGGTATAATACAGGAGGTAACTCAGGATCAGTAATGTAATGTATGTACACAGTGAATGCACCAGCAGAATAGTGAGTGCAGCTCTGGAGTATAATACAGGATGTAACTCAGGATCAGTAATGTAATGTATGTACACAGTGACCGCACCAGCAAAATAGTGAGTGCAGCTCTGGGGTATAATACAGGATGTAACTCAGGATCAGTAATGTAATGTATGTACACAGTGACTGCACCAGCAGAATAGTGAGTGCAGCTCTGGAGTATAATACAGGATGTAACTCAGGATCAGTAATGTAATGTATGTACACAGTGACTGCACCAGCAGAATAGTGAGTGCAGCTCTGGGGTATAATACAGGATGTAACTCAGGATCAGTAATGTAATGTATGTACACAGTGACTGCACCAGCAAAATAGTGAGTGCAGCTCTGGGGTATAATACAGGATGTAACTCAGGATCAGTAATGTAATGTATGTACACAGTGACCGCACCAGCAAAATAGTGAGTGCAGCTCTGGGGTATAATACAGGATGTAACTCAGGATCAGTAATGTAATGTATGTACACAGTGACTGCACCAGCAGAATAGTGAGTGCAGCGCTGGAGTATAATACAGGATGTAACTCAGGATCAGTAATGTAATGTATGTACACAGTGACTGCACCAGCAGAATAGTGAGTGCAGCGCTGGGAGTATAATACAGGATGTAACTCAGGATCAGTAATGTAATGTATGTACACAGTGACTGCACCAGCAGAATAGTGAGTGCAGCTCTGGGGTATAATACAGGATGTAACTCAGGATCAGTAATGTAATGTATGTACACAGTGACTGCACCAGCAGAATAGTGAGTGCAGCTCTGGAGTATAATACAGGATGTAACACAGGATCAGTAATGTAATGTATGTACACAGTGACTGCACCAGCAGAATAGTGAGTGCAGCTCTGGGTTATTAAACAGGATGTAACTCAGGATCAGTAATGTAATGTATGTACACAGTGACTTCACCAGCAGAATAGTGAGTGCAGCACTGGGAGTATAATACAGGATGTAACTCAGGATCAGTAATGTAATGTATGTACACAGTGACTGCACCAGCAGAATAGTGAGTGCAGCCCTGGAGTATAATACAGGATGTAACTCAGGATCAGTAATGTAATGTATGTACACAGTGACTGCACCAGCAGAATAGTGAGTGCATCTCTGTGGTATCATACAGGATGTAACTCAGGATCAGTAATGTGATGTATGTACACAGTGACTGCACCAGCAGAACAGTGAGTGCAGCTCTGGAGTATAATACAGGATGTAACTTAGGATCAGTAATGTAATGTATGTACACAGTGACTGCACCAGCAGAATAGTGAGTGCAGCGCTGGGAGTATAATACAGGATGTAACTCAGGATCAGTAATGTAATGTATGTACACAGTGACTGCACCAGCAGAATAGTGAGTGCAGCTCTGGGGTATAATACAGGATGTAACTCAGGATCAGTAATGTAATGTATGTACACAGTGACTGCACCAGCAGAATAGTGAGTACAGCTCTGGAGTATAATACAGGATGTAACTCAGGATCAGTAATGTATGTACACAGTGACTGCACCAGCAGAATAGTGAGTGCAGCGCTGGGAGTATAATACAGGATGTAACTCAGGATCAGTAATGTAATGTATGTACACAGTGACTGCACCAGCAGAATAGTGAGTGCAGCTCTGGAGTATAATACAGGATGTAACACAGGATCAGTAATGTAATGTATGTACACAGTGACTGCACCAGCAGAATAGTGAGTGCAGCTCTGGGTTATTAAACAGGATGTAACTCAGGATCAGTAATGTAATGTATGTACACAGTGACTTCACCAGCAGAATAGTGAGTGCAGCACTGGGAGTATAATACAGGATGTAACTCAGGATCAGTAATGTAATGTATGTACACAGTGACTGCACCAGCAGAATAGTGAGTGCATCTCTGTGGTATCATACAGGATGTAACTCAGGATCAGTAATGTGATGTATGTACACAGTGACTTCACCAGCAGAATAGTGAGTGCAGCCCTGGAGTATAATACAGGATGTAACTCAGGATCAGTAATGTAATGTATGTACACAGTGACTGCACCAGCAGAATAGTGAGTGCATCTCTGTGGTATCATACAGGATGTAACTCAGGATCAGTAATGTGATGTATGTACACAGTGACTGCACCAGCAGAATAGTGAGTGCAGCTCTGGGTTATTAAACAGGATGTAACTCAGGATCAGTAATGCAATGTATGTACACAGTGACTTCACCAGCAGAATAGTGAGTGCAGCACTGGGAGTATAATACAGGATGTAACTCAGGATTAGTGATGTAATGTATGTACTTAGTGATTGCACCAGCAGAATAGTGAGTGCAGCTCTGGGGTATAATACAGGATGTAACTCAGGATCAGTAATGTAATGTATGTACACAGTGACTGCACCAGCAGAATAGTGAGTGCAGCTCTGGAGTATAATACAGGATGTAACTCAGGATCAGTAATGTAATATATGTACACAGTGACTGCACCAGCAGAATAGTGAGTGCAGCTCTGGAGTATAATACAGGAAGTAACTCAGGATCAGTAATGTAATGTACGTACACCGTGACTGCACCAGCAGAATAGTGAGTGCAGCTCTGGAGTATAATACAGGATGTAACTCAGGATCAGTAATGTAATGTATGTACACCGTGACTGCACCAGCAGAATAGTGACTACAGCTCTGGAGTAGGCTACGTCAAGTAACATTGTAGTATCGTCTCTGTTGTCTTGCACTGTAGGCAGACATGTATCTTGTGAGTCTTGGCCTCTGGTTATTGTTGGCTTTTCCTGCTCTTCTCATTATCTATCTATATAATCGTCTAAGGGGTACTTCCGTCTGTCTGTCTGTAATGGAAATCCCGCATCGCAGATTGGTCGCGGCCAGCCACGAATTCGCCCCTCCTTACTCCCCTCCAGTCAGCACTCACACAGGGTTAATGGCCTCCGTTATGCCGTGGGTAACGCACTCCATTAACGCTGCTTATTAACCCTGTATGACTAATTTTTTACTATTGATGTTGCCTTTGCAGCATCAATAGTAAAAAGATATAAAGTTAAAAATAATTTTTAAAAAATTGTGCTATTCTCACCTTCCGACGTTCACCGATGCGCGCGACGCTGCCGCCCGCTTCCGTTTCCAGAGATGCATTGCGAAATTACCCAGAGGACTTAGCGGTCTCGCTTCATCACTGGGAACGGAAGCTGGCGGCAGCATCGCGCGCATCGGCACAGCTTTGCTGGACGCCGGAGGGTGAATATATAACTGTTTTTTATTTAATTTTTTTTTATACTACGTGGGCTGTGTTATATACTGCATGGGCTGTGTTATATGCTACTTGGCCTGTGTTATATACTGTGTGGGCTGTGTTATATGCTGCGCGGGCTGTGTTATATACTACGTGGCTGCTCTATACTACGTGGGCAGTGTTATATACTGCGCGGGCTGTGCTATATACTGCGTGGCCTGTGTTATATACTACGTGGGCTGAGCTATATATTAAGTGGGCTGTGCTATATACTACGTAGGCTGTGCTATACACTACGTGACCTGTGTTATATACTGTGTGAGCTGTGCTATATATTCCGTGAGCTGTGCTATATACTATGTGGGCTGTTATATACTACGTGGCTGCTATATACTACGTGGCTGCTATATACTATGTGTCTGTGCTATATACTACATGGCTGTCTGTGTTACGTGGGCTGTGTTATATACTGTGTGGGCTGTTCTATATGCTGTGTGGGCTGTGTTATATACTACGTGGCTGTGCTATATACTACGTAGGCTGTGTTATATACTATGTGGCTCCTATATACTACGAGGCTGTGTTATATACTATGTGGCTGCTATATTTTATGTGGGCTGTGTTATATACTACTTGGCTGTGCCATATACTGCTTGGCTGTTCTATATACTACGTGGCTGTGTTATATACTACGTGGCTGTGCTATATACTACGTGGCTGTGTTATATACTACGTGGCTGTGCTATACACTACGTGGGCTGTGTTATATACTACGCAGCTGTGCTATATACTACGTGGGCTGTGTTATATACTACGTGGCTTATATTTACTACGAGGCTGTGTTATATACTACGTGGCTGTGTTATATACTACGTGGCTGTGCTATACACTACGTGGGCTGTGTTATATACTACGCAGCTGTGCTATATACTACGTGGGCTGTGTTATATACTACGTGGCTTATATTTACTACGAGGCTGTGTTATATACTACGTAGCTGTGCTATATACTACGTGGGCTGTGTTATACTACGTGGCTCCTATATACTACGAGGCTGTGTTATATACTATGTGGCTGCTATATATTACGTGTGCTATGCTGTATACTATGTGGACTGTGTTATATACTACGTGGATGCTGTATATACTACGTGGCTGTGCGATATACTACGTGGGCTATGCAATATACTACGTGGCTGTGTTATGTACTTCGTGGCTGTGTTATATACTACGTGGCTGTGGTATACACTACGTGGGCTGTGTTATATACTACGTAGCTGTGCTATATACTACGTGGGCTGTGTTATATACTACATGGCTCCTATATACTACGAGGCTGTGTTATATACTACGTGGCTGCTATACATTACGTGGGCTGTGTGTTGTGAGTTCTGTTTTTGGGCTCCCTCTGGTGGTTACTGATGGTACTGGGTGATTTGTGTTCTGCTGTCTCTGGTGTCCACCTGTTCTATTAGGATTTGGGAGTTTCCTATTTAACCGGGCTTTCTTGTCATTTCCCCGCCGGCTATCAAGGTTATCAGAGTGTTTTGTTACCTCAGCTTCTGGCTTCAGTAATCTTCAGGACAAGCTAAGTTTTTGATTTTCTTGTTCCACGTTTTGCTTTATTTTTGTCTTGTCCAGCTTGCATATAATTGTTTCTTTGCTGCTGGTTGCTCTAGTGGGCTGTAATTGCTCCTCATGTTCCATGAGTTGGAACATGAGTTCAAGTAATTTCAGGATGGTTTTTTGAAGGGTTTTTTGCTGACCGCGCAGTTTACTTTTGTATCCTCTGCTATCTAGTTTTAGCGGGCCTCATTTTGCTGAATCTGTTTTCATACTGTGTATGTGCCTTCCTCTCATTTCACCGTCATTATATGTGGGGGGCTGCTATTTCTGTGGGGTATTTCTCTGGAGGCAAGAGAGGTCTGTGTTTCTTCTAATAGGGGAAATTAGATCTTCGGCTGGTGCGAGACGTCTAGGATCAACGTAGGCACGTTCCCCGGCTATTGTTATTTGTGTGTTCAGGTTTAGGGTCGCGGTCAGCTCAGGTTCCGTCACCCTAGAGCTCGTTGGTGCTTGTCCTTTTGTGATTCCCTGCCATTGGAATCATGACAGTATAGCCGGCCAAAATGTTTGGGCTGAAGTAGGAGGAAAAGTAGTCTGAGGAAGTTTTTTTTTTTTTCTCTCCTCTGAGGTTGCTGCCTAGCCTTAATTGCAGCCTGGCTGATTTTTTTTTTTTTCCTCCTCTTAATCCTTGAATGGCTCTGACCTTAGCTGTTTATCATGGACGTCCAGAGTTTAGCTTCCAGCTTGAATAATCTTGCTGCTAAGGTTCAAAATATACAAGATTTTGTTGTACATGCTCCTATGTCTGAACCTAGAATTCCTATCCCAGAGTTCTTTGCTGGAGATAGATCTAGTTTTCTGAATTTTAGGAACAATTGCAAGCTGTTCCTTTCTTTGAAATCTCGCTCTTCTGGAGACCCTGCTCAGCAGGTTAAGATTATTATATCTTTCCTGCGGGGTGACCCTCAAAATTGGGCATTTGCATTGGCACCAGGGGATCCTGCGTTGCTCAATGTGGATGCGTTTTTTCTGGCATTGGGTTTGCTCTATGAGGAACCTAACCAGGAGATTCAGGCTGAAAAAGCTTTATTAGCTCTCTCTCAGGGGCAAGATGAAGCAGAAATATATTGTCAAAAATTTCGGAAATGGTCAGTGCTTACTCAGTGGAATGAGTGCGCCCTGGCTGCAAAGTTCAGAGATGGCCTTTCTGAGGCCATTAAAGATGTTATGGTGGGGTTCCCTGCGCCTACGGGTCTGAATGAGTCTATGACTATGGCTATTCAGATTGATCGGCGTTTACGGGAGCGCAAACCTGTGCACCATTTGGCGGTGTCTTCTGAACAGGCACTTGAGACAATGCAATGTGATAGAGTTCAGTCTAGAAGTGAACGGCAAAACTATAGGCGGAAAAATGGGTTGTGCTTTTATTGTGGTGATTCAGCTCATGTTATATCAGCATGCTCTAAACGCACAAAAAAGGTTGATAAGTCTGTTGCCATTGGTACTTTACAGTCTAAGTTCATTCTGTCTGTGACTCTGATTTGCTCATTATCATCCATTTCCGTCGATGCCTATGTAGATTCAGGCGCTGCCCTGAGTCTTATGGATTGGTCATTTGCCAAGCGATGTGGATTTAGTCTGGAGCCTCTGGAAGTCCCTATTCCTTTGAAGGGAATTGACTCTACACCTTTGGCTATGAACAAACCTCAGTACTGGACACAAGTGACCATGCGTATGACTCCCGTTCATCAGGAGGTGATTCGCTTCCTGGTATTGTATAATTTACATGATGTTCTAGTACTTGGTCTGCCATGGTTACAAACTCATAATCCAGTCCTTGACTGGAAATCAGTGTCTGTGTTAAGCTGGGGTTGTCAGGGGGTTCGTGATGATGCACCTCCGATTTCTATCGCTTCATCTACTCCTTCTGAGGTTCCTGTATTTTTGTCTGATTATCGGGATGTTTTTGAGGAGCCTAAGCTCAGTTCGCTTCCTCCTCACAGGGATTGCGATTGTGCTATAGATTTAATTCCTGGTAGTAAATTTCCTAAAGGTCGTTTGTTCAATCTGTCAGTGCCAGAGCATACTGCTATGCGGGATTATGTTAAGGAGTCCTTGGAAAAGGGACATATCCGTCCATCTTCGTCCCCTTTGGGAGCAGGTTTTTTTTTCGTGGCCAAAAAAGATGGGTCCTTGAGGCCTTGTATAGATTATCGTCTTTTGAATAAGATTACCGTAAAATATCAGTATCCTTTGCCTTTGTTGACTGATTTGTTTGCTCGCATTAAGGGGGCTAAATGGTTCACTAAGGCTACGTTCACATTGGCGTTCCGCCAATGTGCGTCGCTGTTGCGCCGGCGACGCAGCGGCGACGCGCCCCTATGTTTAACATAGGGGACGCGTGCGTTTTTAGGGTGGCGTTTTTCGACACTTGCGTCGTTTCCGACGCTAGCGTCGGACGCAAGAAAATGCAACAAGTTGCATTTTCTGTGCGTCCGATTTTGGTAAAAAAACGACGCACGCGTCGCAAAACGCGCGCGTTTTTTCGTGCGTCGCGCGTTGCGTCGCCGACGCAGGGCGGCGCAACGCTAGTGTGAACGTAGCCTAAGATTGATCTTCGGGGTGCGTATAATCTTATACGAATAAAGCAAGGTGATGAGTGGAAAACCGCATTTAATACGCCTGAGGGCCATTTTGAGTATTTGGTAATGCCTTTCGGACTTTCTAATGCTCCTTCAGTCTTCCAGTCCTTTATGCACGATATTTTCCGTGAATATCTGGATAAATTTATGATTGTGTATTTGGATGATATTTTGGTTTTTTCTGATGACTGGGAGTCTCATGTTCAGCAGGTCAGGAAGGTGTTTCAGGTCCTGCGGGCTAATTCCTTGTTTGTAAAGGGCTCAAAGTGTCTCTTTGGAGTCCAGAAGGTTTCTTTTTTGGGGTATATTTTTTCCCCTTCTACTATTGAGATGGATCCCGTCAAGGTTCAGGCTATTTGTGACTGGACGCAGCCTGCATCTCTTAAGAGTCTGCAGAAGTTCTTGGGCTTTGCTAATTTCTATCGTCGTTTTATAACTAATTTTTCTAGTGTTGTTAAGCCTTTGACGGATTTGACTAAGAAGGGTGCTGATGTTGCTGATTGGTCTCCTGCGGCTGTGGAGGCCTTTCAGGAACTTAAACGCCGGTTTTCTTCTGCTCCTGTGTTGCGTCAGCCAGATGTTTCGCTTCCTTTCCAAGTTGAGGTTGATGCTTCCGAGATTGGAGCGGGGGCGGTTTTGTCACAGAGAAGCTCCGATTGCTCGGTGATGAAGCCATGTGCGTTCTTTTCTAGAAAATTTTCGCCCGCTGAGCGGAATTATGATGTGGGTAATCGGGAACTTTTGGCCATGAAGTGGGCATTTGAGGAGTGGCGTCATTGGCTGGAGGGTGCTAGACATCGTGTGGTGGTCTTGACTGATCACAAAAATCTGATTTACCTTGAGTCTGCCAGGCGTCTGAATCCTAGACAGGCTCGTTGGTCACTGTTTTTCTCTCGTTTCAATTTTGTGGTTTCATACCTGCCAGGTTCAAAGAATGTGAAGGCGGATGCTCTTTCTAGGAGTTTTGTGCCTGACTCCCCTGGAAATTCTGAGCCCACTGGTATCCTTAGGGATGGGGTGATTTTGTCGGCCGTCTTCCCAGACTTGCGACGCGCTTTGCAGGAGTTTCAGGCGGGTAAACCTGATCGTTGTCCGCCTGAGAGACTGTTTGTTCCGGATAGTTGGACCAGTAGAGTCATCTCCGAGGTCCATTCTTCTGCGTTGGCAGGTCCTGGAATATTTGGTACTAGAGACTTGGTGGCCAGGTCTTTTTGGTGGCCTTCCTTGTCGAGGGATGTGCGTTCTTTTGTGCAGTCTTGTGAGGTTTGTGCTCGGGCTAAGCCTTGCTGTTCTCGAGCCAGTGGATTGTTGTCACCTTTGCCTATCCCGAAGAGGCCTTGGACGCACATTTCCATGGACTTTATTTCGGATCTCCCTGTCTCTCAAAAAATGTCTGTCATCTGGGTTGTGTGTGACCGCTTTTCTAAAATGGTTCATCTTGTACCCTTGCCTTCCTCCTCTGAGTTGGTCCCTCTGTTTTTTCAGAACGTGGTTCGTTTGCATGGGATTCCGGAGAACATCGTTTCTGACAGGGGATCCCAGTTTGTGTCTAGATTTTGGCGGACTTTCTGTGCTAAGATGGGCATTGATTTGTCCTTTTCATCTGCATTCCATCCTCAGACGAATGGCCAGACGGAGCGAACTAATCAGACCTTGGAAACTTATTTGAGGTGTTTTGTTTCTGCTGATCAGGATGACTGGGTTACCTTTTTGCCGCTGGCCGAGTTTGCCCTTAATAATCGGGCTAGTTCTGCTACCTTGGTTTCTCCTTTCTTTTGTAATTCGGGGTTTCATCCTCGTTTTTCCTCTGGTCAGGTGGAGCCTTCTGATTGTCCTGGAGTGGACATGGTGGTGGATGGGTTGCATCGGATTTGGAGTCATGTGGTGGACAATTTGAAGTTGTCCCAGGAGAAGGCTCAGCAGTTTGCTAATTGCCGTCGCCGCGTGGGTCCTCGACTTCGTGTTGGGGACTTGGTGTGGTTGTCTTCTCGTTTTGTTCCTATGAAGGTCTCTTCTCCTAAGTTCAAGCCTCGGTTCATCGGTCCTTATAGGATCTTGGAAATTCTTAACCCTGTGTCGTTTCGTTTGGATCTCCCGGCATCTTTTGCTATTCATAATGTGTTCCATCGGTCGTTGTTGCGGAGGTATGAGGTACCTGTTGTTCCTTCGCTTGAGCCTCCTGCTCCGGTGCTGGTGGAGGGAGAGTTGGAGTATGTTGTGGAGAAGATCTTGGATTCTCGTGTTTCCAGACGGAAACTCCAATATTTGGTCAAGTGGAAGGGTTATGGTCAGGAGGATAATTCTTGGGTGGTTGCCTCTGATGTTCATGCTGATGATTTGGTCCGCGCTTTTCATAGGGCTCATCCTGGTCGCCCTGATGGTTCTCGTGAGGGTTCGGTGACCCCTCCTCAAGGGGGGGGTACTGTTGTGAGTTCTGTTTTTGGGCTCCCTCTGGTGGTTACTGATGGTACTGGGTGATTTGTGTTCTGCTGTCTCTGGTGTCCACCTGTTCTATTAGGATTTGGGAGTTTCCTATTTAACCTGGCTTTCTTGTCATTTCCCCGCCGGCTATCAAGGTTATCAGAGTGTTTTGTTACCTCAGCTTCTGGCTTCAGTAATCTTCAGGACAAGCTAAGTTTTTGATTTTCTTGTTCCACGTTTTGCTTTATTTTTGTCTTGTCCAGCATGCATATAATTGTTTCTTTGCTGCTGGTTGCTCTAGTGGGCTGTAATTGCTCCTCATGTTCAATGAGTTGGAACATGAGTTCAAGTAATTGCAGGATGGTTTTTTGAAGGGTTTTTTTTCTGACCGTGCAGTTTACTTTTGTATCCTCTGCTATCTAGTTTTAGCGGGCCTCATTTTGCTGAATCTGTTTTCATACTGTGTATGTGCCTTCCTCTCATTTCACCGTCATTATATGTGGGGGGCTGTTATTTCTGTGGGGTATTTCTCTGGAGGCAAGAGAGGTCTGTGTTTCTTCTAATAGGGGAAGTTAGATCTTCGGCTGGTGCGAGACGTCTAGGATCAACGTAGGCACGTTCCTCGGCTATTGTTATTTGTGTGTTCAGGTTTAGGGTCGCGGTCACCTCAGGTTCCATCACCCTAGAGCTCGTTGGTGCTTGTCCTTTTGTGATTCCCTGCCATTGGAATCATGACAGCTGTGCTGTATACTACGTGGGCTGTGTTATATACTACGTGGATGCTATATACTACGTGGCTGTGCTATATACTACGTGGGCTGTGCAATATACTACGTGGCTGTGTTATGTACTACGTGGCTGTGCTATATACTACATGGCTGTGTTATTTAATAAGTGGCTGTGCCATACACTACGTGGGCTATGTTGTATACTATATAGCTCTGCTATATACTACGTGGGCTGTGAAATATACTACGTGGCTGTGTTATATATTACGTGGCTGTGTTATATGCTACGTGGCTGTGCTATACACTACGTGTGCTGTGTTATATACTGCGTAGCTGTGCTATATACTACGTGGGCTGTGTTATATACTATGTGGCTCCTATATACTATGAGGCTGTGTTATGTACTACGTGGCTGCTATATACTACATGGACTGTGCTATATACTACGTGGGCTGTGTTATATACTACGTGGCTGTGCTATATACTACGTGGCTGTCTGTGTTACGTGGGCTGTGCTATATACTATGTGGCTGCTATATACATCTGCTATATAATTGTCTAAAGGTCACTTCCGTCTGTCTGTCTGTCACAGATATTCATTGGTCGCGGCCTCTGTCTGTCATGGAAATCCAAGTCGCTGATTGGTCGTGGCAAAACGCCCACGACCATTGCCACGACCAATCAGCGACGGGCACATTCCGGCGGCAAAATGGCCATTCTTTCCGCTCCGTACTCCCCTCCAGTCAGCGCTCACACAGGGTTAATGGCAGCGTTACCGGACCGCGTTATGCCGCGGTGTAACGCACTCCATTAACGCTGCTATTAACCCTGTGTGACCAACTTTTTACTATTGATGCTGCCTATGCAGCATCAATAGTAAAACTATCTAATGTTACAAATAATAATAATAAAAAAAAAAAGGTTATTCTCACCTTCCGAGGTCGCGTGCTGTCCTCGGCAGTGCAAGCAGCAAGTTCCGGTGCCAAGAATGCTATGCGAGAAGGACCTGCCATGACGTCACGGTCATGTGACCGCGACCTCATCACAGGTCCTGCGCTCATACCAACCCTGGGACCGGAAGCTGCCACGTGCACCGCACACAGGCGCCAGGACTTCAAGGGGCCTTCGGAAGGTGAGTATATGTTTATTTTTTATTTTAAGTCTTTTTTAACCACGCGTATAGTGCCCACATTGCTATATACTACGTGGGCTGTGTTACATAGTGCGTGGGCTCTGTTATACACTACGCAGCTGTGCAATACGCTACGTGACTGTTATATACTACGTGGGCTGTGCAATATACTACATGCCTGCGCAATATACTACGTGGCTCTACAATATACTACGTGGCTATGTTATATACTACGTGACTGTGTTATATACTACGTGGGCTGTGCAATATACTACATGCCTGCGTAATATACTACGTGGCTGACTAATATACTACGTGGCTCTGCTATATACTACGTGGCTGACCAATATACTACGTGGCTGTGCAATAAACTACGTAGCTGTGCAATACACTACGTGCCTATGTTGTATACTGCGTACGCTGTGTTACATACTACGTAGCTCTGCTATATACTACGTCAGTTGTGTTATATACTACGTCACTGTGCAATATAGTACGTAGCCTGTGCTATATACTACCTACATATTCTAGAATACCCGATACGTTAGAATCGGGCCACCATCTAGTATTGATATTATTCCTGACCTCGAGCTCTGATAGAATTTCCTGCTCTGCTGTTCGGGAACTGGATTTTATCAACCACATGTCTGTCCTGTCCTTCATCTGATGACTGATTACTGCTGAGTAGTGATGAGCGAGTATAATCGTTGCTCGGGTGATCTCCGAGTATTTGTGACTGCTCAGAGAGTTAGTTTTCCTTGCTGCAGCTGCACGATTTACAAATATTAGCCAGCCTGAGTACATGTGGGGGTTGCCTGGTTGCTAGGGAATCCCCACATGTACTCAGGCTGGCTAGCAGCTGTAAATCATGCAGCTGTGGCAAGGAAAACTAAATCTCCGAGCAGTCACAAATACTCGGAGATCACCAGAGCAATGAGTATACTTGCTCATCACCACTGCTGAGCAATCAGAGGTGAACCTCGTGTGTAATTATAGAAAAATAATTCAAACTTTTATCTGTCGTGTTACACTGTGTTATCTGTGGTGTTACATAGGACTGCAGGTGACATCTCCTACATTATCTGTAGTCAGAGTTATCACTGTGTTATCTGTGGTGTTACATAGGACTGCAGGTGACATCTACATTATCTGTAGTCAGAGTTATCACTGTGTTATCTGTGGTGTTACATAGGACTGCAGGTGACATCTACTACATTATCTGTACTCAGAGAGATATCACTGTGTTATCTGTGGTGTTACATAGGACTGCAGGTGACGTCTACTACATTATCTGTATTCAGAGAGATATCACTGTGTTATCTGTGGTGTTACATAGGACTGCAGGTGACATCTACTGTTATCTGTATTCTTACATAGGACTGTGGCTCTTTGCACTGGGGGAGCGGCAGGCATGATTAATGTATTTGTTATTAGTAGTTTTCTTCTTGCTGTATTGGAGTGAAGAGGATGCTGAGGTTTTATAGTCTGTGGTGCTGGGGATCATACCTCCGGCTTCCATAAATCCATCATGTTGGTAATCATTAATGTGTGCAGCCCGCACCAATCACTAAAACTCTGTGTTATGTCTTATTCTCCATCCTTCCTGATGTTGCACTGAACGTCTCCATCTTTTATCATCGGTGCTTTTTAAGTTCAACATTTTGTATTGATAATTTTTTTACATCAATTGCACCTCCATTTTTATTTCTGTCTATTTTATGTCTGCAGCCACCACTAGGAGGAGCTCCCTGTATACAGAGATACATGATAAGATCCTGTCTGCAGTCACCACTAGGGGGAGCTCCCTGTATACAGAGATACATGATAAGATTCTGTCTGCAGTCACCACTAGGGGGAGCTCCCTGTATACAGAGATACATGATAAGATCCTGTCTGCAGCCACCACTAGGGGGAGCTCCCTGTATACAGAGATACATGATAAGATCCTGTCTGCAGCCACCACTAGGGGGAGCTCCCTGTATACAGAGATACATGATAAGATCCTGTCTGCAGCCACCACTAGGGGGAGCTCCCTGTATATAGAGATACATGATAAGATCCTGTCTGCAGCCACCACTAGGAGGAGCTCCCTGTATACAGAGATACATGATAAGATCCTGTCTGCAGCCACCACTAGGGGGAGCTCCCTGTATACAGAGATACATGATAAGATCCTGTCTGCAGCCACCACTAGGGGGAGCTCCCTGTATACAGAAATACATGATGAGATCCTGTCTGCAGTCACCACTAGGAGGAGCTCCCTGTATACAGAGATACATGATAAGATCCTGTCTGCAGTCACCACTAGGGGGAGCTCCCTGTAAACAGAGATACATGATAAGATCCTGTCTGCAGTCACCACTAGAGGGAGCTCCCTGTATACAGAGATACATGATAAGATCCTGTCTGCAGTCACCACTAGGGGGAGCTCCCTGTATACAGAGATACATGATAAGATTCTGTCTGCAGTCACCACTAGGGGGAGCTCCCTGTATACAGAGATACATGATAAGATTCTGTCTGCAGCCACCACTAGGGGGAGCTCCCTGTATACAGAGATACATGATAAGATCCTGTCTGCAGTCACCACTAGGGGGAGCTCCCTGTATACAGAGATACATGATAAGATTCTGTCTGCAGTCACCACTAGGGGGAGCTCCCTGTATACAGAGATACATGATAAGATTCTGTCTGCAGCCACCACTAGGGGGAGCTCCCTGTATACAGTGATACATGATAAGATCCTGTCTGCAGTCACCACTAGGGGGAGCTCCCTGTATACAGAGATACATGATAAGATTCTGTCTGCAGTCACCACTAGGGGGAGCTCCCTGTATACAGAGATACATGATAAGATTCTGTCTGCAGCCACCACTAGGGGGAGCTCCCTGTATACAGAGATACATGATAAGATCCTGTCTGCAGTCACCACTAGGGGGAGCTCCCTGTAAACAGAGATACATGATAAGATCCTGTCTGCAGTCACCACTAGGGGGAGCTCCCTGTATACAGAGATACATGATAAGATTCTGTCTGCAGCCACCACTAGGGGGAGCTCCCTGTATACAGAGATACATGGTAAGATTCTGTCTGCAGCCACTACTAGGGGGAGCTCCCTGTATACAGAGATACATGATAAGATCCCGTCTGCAGCCACTACTAGGGGCAGCTCCCTGTATACAGAGATACATGATAAGATTCTGTCTGCAGCCACTACTAGGGGGAGCTCCCTGTATACAGAGATATATAATAAGATCCCGTCTGCAGTCACCACTAGGGGGAGCTCCCTGTATACAGAGATACATGATAAGATCCCATCTGCAGCCAACACTAGGGGGAGCTCCCTGTATACAGAGATACATGATAAGATCCTGTCTGCAACCACCACTAGGGGGAGCTCCCTGTATACAGAGATACATGATAAGATTCTGTCTGCAGTCACCACTAGGGGGAACTCTCTGTATACAGAGATACATGATAAGATCTTGTCTGCAGTCACCACTAGGGGGAGCTCCCTGTATACAGAGATACATGATAAGATCCTGTCTGCAGTCACCACTAGGGGGAGCTCCCTGTATACAGAGATACATAAGATCCTGTGTGCAGTCACCACTAGGGGGAGCTCCCTGTGTACAGAGATACGTGATAAGATCCTGCGTGCATCCACCACTGGGGGAGCTCCTTGCATTCAGTCATGCATAAGATATTGGTACAGTCACCACTAGGGGGAGCTCTTGGATTATTTTCCTTGCTCGGTTTATTGTAACATCTATATTAATCTTTTGAGCTCCCTCTAGTGGTGGCTGCAGTTAGAGAGAATATTGTGTGTACCTTTTATATATGAAGAGTATAGGGGTAATTGCAGAGTATCTTCTTCCATATGTAACATAGTCATAAAGGGTTCAACATTTACATAAAAAAATTGTCCAAAATACATGTTTGCATCTCTGCAGGTGACTAGAGCAGAGTTCACATTGTATTACTGCATTACTGAGCCTGTGATCAGACATAATTCCCCTCCGTTGGTGAATAAGCCGGTGATGGTCCTGACTGCTGTGTCATCTCTGCTGATTGTGCACCGGTCGTCGTCTGCTCCGAGGCTTCGCTGCGTCAGCAAATGATGTGCACAATCTGATGTTCATTAGTATTTGTACTCGTGTCTGCCGCTCTCCTCGTGTCTGCCGCTCTCCTCGTGTCTGCCGCTCTCCTCGTGTCTGCCGCTCTCCTCGTGTCTGCCGCTCTCCCCGTGTCTGCCGCTCTCCTCGTGTCTGCCGCTCTCCCCGTGTCTGCCGTTCGCCTCGTGTCTGCCGTTCTCCCCGTGTCTGCCGTCCTCCCCGTGTCTGCCGTCCTCCCCGTGTCTGCCGTTCTCCCCGTGTCTGCCGTTCTCCTCGTGTCTGCCGTTCTCCTCGTGTCTGCCGTTCTCCTCGTGTCTGCCGTTCTCCTCGTGTCTGCCGTTCTCCCCGTGTCTGCCGTTATCCTCGTGTCTGCCGCTCTCCTCGTCTCTGCCGCTCTCCTCGTGTCTGCCGCTCTCCTCGTGTCTGCCGCTCTCCCCGTGTCTGCCGCTCTCCCCGTGTCTGCCGCTCTCCCCGTGTCTGTCGCTCTCCTCGTGTCCGCCGTTCTCCCCGTGTCTGCCGTTCTCCTCGTGTCTACCGCTCTCCTCGTGTCTGCCGCTCTCCTCGTGTCTGCCGCTCTCCCCGTGTCTGCCGCTCTCCCCGTGTCTGCCGCTCTCCCCGTGTCTGCCGCTCTCCTCGTGTCTGCCGTTCTCCCCGTGTCTGCCGTTCTCCCCGTGTCTGCCGTTCTCCCCGTGTCTGCCGTTCTCCCCGTGTCTGCCGTTCTCCTCGTGTCTGCCGTTCTCCCCGTGTCTGCCGTTCTCCTCGTGTCTGCCGTTCTCCTCGTGTCTGCCGTTCTCCTCGTGTCTGCCGTTCTCCTCGTGTCTGCCGTTCTCCCCGTGTCTGCCGTTCTCCCCGCGTCTGCCGTTCTCCCCGTGTCTGCCGTTCTCCTCGTGTCTGCCGCTCTCCTCGTGTCTGCCGCTCTCCTCGTGTCTGCCGCTCTCCTCGTGTCTGCCGCTCTCCCAGTTTCTGCCGCTCTCCCCATGTCTGCTGCTCTCCCCGTGTCTGCCGCTCTCCCCGTGTCTGCCGCTCTCCCCGTGTCTGCCGCTCTCCTCGTGTCTGCCGTTCTCCTCGTGTCTGCCGCTCTCCTCGTGTCTGCCGCTCTCCTCGTGTCTGCCGCTCTCCCCGTGTCTGCCGTTCGCCTCGTGTCTGCCGTTCTCCCCGTGTCTGCCGTTCTCCCCGTGTCTGCCGTTCTCCCCGTGTCTGCCGTTCTCCTCGTGTCTGCCGCTCTCCTCGTGTCTGCCGCTCTCCTCGTGACTGCCGCCCTCCCCGTGACTGCCGTTCTCCCCGTGTCTGCCGTTTTCCCCGTGTCTACTGCTCTTCCTGTGTCTGCCACCCTCGCCGTGTCTGCCGCTCTCCTCGTGTCTGCCATTCTCCTCGTGTTTGTCTTGTGACTGCCGTTCTCCCCATGACTGCCACCC
Organism: Ranitomeya imitator; assembly: GCF_032444005.1. NCBI lineage: Eukaryota > Metazoa > Chordata > Amphibia > Anura > Dendrobatidae > Ranitomeya > Ranitomeya imitator. Next base: position 22,551,052 of record NC_091282.1, read on the forward strand.
TCCCCGTGTCTGTCGCCCACCCCGTGTCTGCCGCCCTCCCTGTGTCTGCCGTTCTCCTCGTGTCTGCCGCTCTCCCCGTGTCTGGCGTTCTCCCCGTGTCTGCTGTTCTCCTCGTGTCTGCCGTTCTCCTCGTGTCTGCCGTTCTCCCCGTGTTTGCCGTTCTCCCCGTGTCTGCCGTTCTCCCCGTGTCTGCCGTTCTCTTTGTGTTTGCCGTTCTCCCCGTGTCTGCCGTTCTCCTCGTGTCTGCCGCTCTCCTCGTGTCTGCCGCTCTCCTCGTGACTGCCGCCCTCCCCGTGACTGCCGTTCTCCCCGTGTCTGCCGTTTTCCCCGTGTCTGCTGCTCTTCCTGTGTCTGCCGCCCTCGCCGTGTCTGCCGCTCTCCTCGTGTCTGCCATTCTCCTCGTGTTTGTCTTGTGACTGCCGTTCTCCCCATGACTGCCACCCTCCCCGTGTCTGTCGCCCACCCCGTGTCTGCCGCCCTCCCTGTGTCTGCCGTTCTCCTCGTGTCTGCCGCTCTCCCCGTGTCTGGCGTTCTCCCCGTGTCTGCTGTTCTCCTCGTGTCTGCCGTTCTCCCCCTGTCTACCGCTCTCCCCGTGTCTGCCGTTCTCCTCGTGTATGCCGCTCTCCCCGTGTCTGCCGCTCTCCCCGTGTCTGCCGTTCTCCCCGTGTCTGCCGTTCTCCCCGTGTCTGCCGTTCTCCCCGTGTCTGCCGTTCTCCTCGTGTCTGCCGTTCTCGTGTCTGCCGTTCTCCTCGTGTCTGCCGTTCTCCCCGTGTCTGCCGTTCTCCCCGTGTCTGCCGCTCTCCCCGTGTCTGCCGCTCTCCCCGTGTCTGCCGCTCTCCTCGTGTCTGCCGTTCTCCTCGTGTCTGCCGCTCTCCTCGTGTCTGCCGCTCTCCTCGTGTCTGCCGCTCTCCCCGTGTCTGCCGCTCTCCCCGTGTCTGTCGTTCGCCTCGTGTCTGCCGTTCTCCCCGTGTCTGCCGTTCTCCCCGTGTCTGCCGTTCTCCTCGTGTCTGCCGCTCTCCTCGTGTCTGCCGCTCTCCTCGTGACTGCCGCCCTCCCCGTGACTGCCGTTCTCCCCGTGTCTCCCGTTTTCCCCGTGTCTGCTGCTCTTCCTGTGTCTGCCACCCTCGCCGTGTCTGCCGCTCTCCTCGTGTCTGCCATTCTCCTCGTGTTTGTCTTGTGACTGCCGTTCTCCCCATGACTGCCACCCTCCCCGTGTCTGTCGCCCACCCCGTGTCTGCCGCCCTCCCTGTGTCTGCCGTTCTCCTCGTGTCTGCCGCTCTCCCCGTGTCTGGCGTTCTCCCCGTGTCTGCTGTTCTCCTCGTGTCTGCCGTTCTCCCCCTGTCTACCGCTCTCCCCGTGTCTGCCGTTCTCCTCGTGTCTGCCGCTCTCCCCGTGTCTGCCGCTCTCCTCGTGTCTGCCGCTCTCCCCGTGTCTGCCGTTCTCCCCGTGTCTGCCGTTCTCCCCGTGTCTGCCGTTCTCCTCGTGTCTGCCGTTCTCATCGTGTCTGCCGTTCTCCTCGTGTCTGCCGTTCTCCCCGTGTCTGCCGTTCTCCCCGTGTCTGCCGCTCTCCCCGTGTCTGCCGCTCTCCCCGTGTCTGCCGCTCTCCCCGTGTCTGCCGCTCTCCTCGTGTCTGCCGCTCTCCTCGTGTCTGCCGCTCTCCCCGTGTCTGCCGCTCTCCCCGTGTCTGTCGTTCGCCTCGTGTCTGCCGTTCTCCCCGTGTCTGCCGTTCTCCCCGTGTCTGCCGTTCTCCTCGTGTCTGCCGCTCTCCTCGTGTCTGCCGCTCTCCTCGTGACTGCCGCCCTCCCCGTGACTGCCGTTCTCCCCGTGTCTCCCGTTTTCCCCGTGTCTGCTGCTCTTCCTGTGTCTGCCACCCTCGCCGTGTCTGCCGCTCTCCTCGTGTCTGCCATTCTCCTCGTGTTTGTCTTGTGACTGCCGTTCTCCCCATGACTGCCACCCTCCCCGTGTCTGTCGCCCACCCCGTGTCTGCCGCCCTCCCTGTGTCTGCCGTTCTCCTCGTGTCTGCCGCTCTCCCCGTGTCTGGCGTTCTCCCCGTGTCTGCTGTTCTCCTCGTGTCTGCCGTTCTCCCCCTGTCTACCGCTCTCCCCGTGTCTGCCGTTCTCCTCGTGTCTGCCGCTCTCCCCGTGTCTGCCGCTCTCCTCGTGTCTGCCGCTCTCCCCGTGTCTGCCGTTCTCCCCGTGTCTGCCGTTCTCCCCGTGTCTGCCGTTCTCCTCGTGTCTGCCGTTCTCCTCGTGTCTGCCGGTCTCCTCGTGTCTGCCGTTCTCCCCGTGTCTGCCGTTCTCCCCGTGTCTGCCGCTCTCCCCGTGTCTGCCGCTCTCCCCGTGTCTGCCGCTCTCCCCGTGTCTGCCGCTCTCCTCGTGTCTGCCGTTCTCCTCGTGTCTGCCGCTCTCCTCGTGTCTGCCGCTCTCCTCGTGTCTGCCGCTCTCCCCGTGTCTGCCGCTCTCCCCGTGTCTGCCGTTCGCCTCGTGTCTGCCGTTCTCCCCGTGTCTGCCGTTCTCCCCGTGTCTGCCGTTCTCCCCGTGTCTGCCGTTCTCCCCGTGTCTGCCGTTCTCCTCGTGTCTGCCGTTCTCCTCGTGTCTGCCGTTCTCCTCGTGTCTGCCGTTCTCCTCGTGTCTGCCGTTCTCCTCGTGTCTGCCGTTCTCGTGTCTGCCGTTCTCCCCGTGTCTGCCGTTCTCCCCGTGTCTGCCGTTCTCTTTGTGTCTGCCGCTCTCCTCGTGTCTGCCGCTCTCCTCGTGTCTGCCGCTCTCCCCGTGTCTGCCGTTCTCCCCGTGTCTGCCGTTCTCCTCGTGTCTGCCGTTCTCCTTGTGTCTGCCGCTCTTCCCGTGTCTGCCGTTCTCATCGTGTCTGCCGTTCTCCCCCTGTCTACCGCTCTCCTCGTGTCTGCCGCTCTCTTGGTGTCTGCCACCCTCCTCGTGTCTGCCGCTTGCCTCGTTTCTGCCGCCCTCCCCGTGTCTGCCGCCCTCCTTGTGTCTGACGCCCACGCCGTGTCTGACGCCCTTCCCTGTGACTGCCGCTCTCCTCGTGTCTGCTGTTCCCCTCGTGTCTGCTCCTCGCCCCTTGTCTGCCGCTCTCCTCGTGTCTGCTGCTCACCCCTTGTCTGCCTCTGTCCTCATGTCTGCCGCTCTCCTCGTGTCTGCTGTTCGTCCTGTGTCTGATGCTCGCCTTGTGACTGCCGCTAGCTTTGCCAGTTTCTTGGAGCAGTGCTCGCACTGTTTGCCGCCATTATTCACCTCCTTTATGGCTTCCTATCATTTGTGCCATGTATGAGTAAACAGTGTTTCGGCGTACTGCCCCTCATTAGTGCAAAGTGTGAGATCTGGTTTGGCTGGGTGAGAGGCGTCTGAACAGGTTCCAAGGGGTAACGTTTCTCCTTGCGGAGAGTGACATGTCAAGCCTGACATGCCAAGATGAGGAGACTTTTAAGCTGCGATGCTCCTCTGGGAAATATGCAAATTGTCTCTTCAGAGAGAAAGGGGACTAGAACTCCAGCACCACCCTGCAGATGGGGGACGCAGATAATCGGATGAAAGCAAAGCTTGTAATTAGATTACAACAAGAGACGTTGTTGAGGAAGTGGATCAACATGACACGCTGGTAGGCGAGGGGTTAACCGCAAGCGAGAAAAGTTGGCCATAGAAGATGCGTAGATTAGAGCACAGAGCAAATACTGTGCCGTCTATTACTGAAGAGCGGCAGTGCTTAAACAGGATCAGTTACCACAGGGGCCCCAAGCAGGACAGGTGAGGTGTATGGAGGACCCTCAGTAGGACAGGTGAGGTGGGCGGAGGACCCCCAGGAGGACAGGTGTGTATGGAGGACCCCCAGCAGGACAGGTGAGGTGTTTGGAGGACCCCCAGCAGGACATGTGAGGTGTATGGAGGACCCCCAGGAGGACAGGTGTGTATGGAGGACCCCCAGCAGGACAGGTGAGGTGTTTGGAGGACCCCCAGCAGGACATGTGAGGTGTATGGAGGACCCCCAGGAGGACAGGTGTGTATGGAGGACCCCCAGCAGGACTGGTGAGGTGTATGGAGGACCCCCAGCAGGACAGGTGAGGTGTATGGAGGACCCCCAGGGAGACAGGTGTGTATGGAGGACCCCCAGCAGGACAGGTGAGGTGTTTGGAGGACCCCCAGCAGGACATGTGAGGTGTATGGAGGACCCCCAGGAGGACAGGTGTGTATGGAGGACCCCCAGCAGGACAGGTGAGGTGTATGGAGGAACCCCAGGAGGACAGGTGTGTATGGAGGACCCCCAGCAGGACATGTGAGGTGTATGGAGGACCCCCAGGAGGACAGGTGTGTATGGAGGACCCCCAGCAGGACTGGTGAGGTGTATGGAGGACCCCCAGCAGGACAGGTGAGGTGTATGGAGGACCCCCAGGGAGACAGGTGAGGTGTATGGAGGACCCCCAGCAGGACAGGTGAGGTGTATGGAGGACCCCCAGGAGGACAGGTGTGTATGGAGGACCCCCAGCAGGACAGGTGAGGTGTATGGAGGACCCCCAGGGAGACAGGTGAGGTGTATGGAGGACCCCCAGCAGGACTGGTGAGGTGTATGGAGGACCCCCAGCAGGACAGGTGAGGTGTATGGAGGACCCCCAGGGAGACAGGTGAGGTGTATGGAGGACCCCCAGCAGGACAGGTGAGGTGTATGGAGGACCCCCAGGGAGACAGGTGAGGTGTATGGAGGACCCCCAGCAGGACAGGTGAGGTGTATGGAGGACTTTCTGTTCTTCCTCCCACACTCCGCAGTTCCAGGTACAGTGTGCAGCCCCCGCTGTGATTTCTCAGCCCCCTCGGCAGTTAAACGCTCCTTTGTCGCCATCTCTCTCACGTCTTTATTGAACTGTTTGTATCTTGTTTTCTGCACTTAATTCCTGTTAAGAAAATGTCAGCGAGACCAAAGGAAAGGTCACCAGATAATGTGAGGGACTGTGTCATATCGGAGGGGGCCAGATCCCCCACATAGTATATACAGCGAGTGCGGGACCACCCACAGGGTGCACAGCAATACCCTGGAGCAGCCGCTCCATAATGTCACAAAAAGCTACACAAGAAGCCACTGTCACCACTATCACCTGCAGAGCTGCGCTCCTAATTCTGCTTCCTTCCTGTTCGCTCTCAGGAGTTTGAGCTGCCCTTTTGTTAACGCCCGTGAACATTACAGAAAGGATTTATAAAATAATTTTCTGGAGTGGATTGTGTCTCAACTTGTTGTTTATTCTTCCAAGTGCGGCCAGCAGAACTGTGAATACAGCTCTAGAGGTGACTGACTAGAAGACATCGTCTCTGTGCTGTATATTAGATATATGAGAAGCCGCATGGACACGGTGATTGGGGCTGATATCCGGTCCTCATATTGGGGTCGGCTCCCTGTGTACACATACGGTGGGCCCGGACCCCACTGCTCTTGCCTTCTGTTCTCTGCTCCTTCTTTTTCTCCTCCTGTTTAATAATAATGTTATTACGCTGTGTTACAGAGAAGCAGCGGGAGATGGCCCGGAAGGGGTCACTGAAGAACGGGAATGTCGGGAGTCCAGTGAATCAGCAGCCTAAAAAGAACAACGTGATGGCCCGAACAAGGTACCGCTACATGGCGGGAAGCGAAGGGTGCGTCAGGGTTCATGTGATTGGCTGAAACCAGTGCAAATTATACTCTTACCGATCCCTGGATGACAACGGTGCCCCCTGCTGTACCGGAGTCTTCACAGCCGTGTGGACTGATGCATTGTGTCTCTTTATTTCCCAGACTGGTCGTCCCGAACAAAGGATACTCCTCTCTAGACCAGAGCCCCGACGAGAAGCCCCTCGTAGCCCTGGACACAGACAGGTAACAGTCTATCTAATAATTATCTATTTATCCATCTGTTATCTATCTATCTAAAAATTTATCTATCTACTATCTATTATCTATCTTATCTATCTATCTAGTATCTATTATCTGTGTATTATCTATCTATTATCTATCTATCTATTATTTGTCTATTATCTATCTATTATCTATCTATTATATATATCAACAGCAAAGAAGAACACCCGAAATTCGGGTGCTCTTCTTTGCTGTTGACTGTATTTTCCGATGGTCCTTGTTGTATTATCCATGTAGGCACACACAGAGGCGTGGGTATCTTATATGATATTATATTATATTTTACATATTGCCACAAATGTTGTGTGTGCACTCTGCCTTGAGTTTATTGTTTAACTAATATATATATATATATATATATATATATATATATATATGTATTATCTAATCTATTTATCTATTCTCTATTCTATTATCTATCTATCTATTATTTATCATCTATCTATCATCTATCTCACTGGTCAACAAAAAAAATGATCAGCAAAGGTAGTATGTCTGTGTTATGGAGTTTGATGTGCTGATTCCAAAATTCTGCTTAGTTTTGCTCTATCACAAAGTTTCTGAGATAGAAGTATTTTTGTCATTACGTTATTTTTGCATTTTCAATGTATGTGGTTTTTCCTATGTTATTCCCATTTCTTTGCTCGTCTTGCTTAATTGTGAATGTTCTTACAGGGACAACATCAGTAAAGGTTTTAGTGAGTTTTATGGGAAGGAGCATTGACTGCGCAGTCAACCAATGACTGCTTCTCGGAAAGTCACATGTTATTGGGAGGAGCTAACTGTTATGAGGCGGTAAGATTTGAGTCAGTCAGAAAAGGATGGTAATGGCAGCAAGGACTGGTGTGTGAGACTGACAGGAGACCGGCCTGTACAGGGATCTGAGCCGTGCCACAGGGAGATAGAAGGGAAGGCAGCGGACAGCCGCCATTGTGAGACTCTGACAGGAGACAGGCCTGTACAGGGATCTGAGCCCTGCCACAGGGAGATAGAAGGGAAGGCAGCGGACAGCCGCCATTGTGAGACTCTGACAGGTGACCGGCCTCTACAGGGATCTGAGCCGTGCCACAGGGAGATAGAAGGGAAGGCAGCGGACAGCCGCCATTGTGAGACTCTGACAGGTGACCGGCCTCTACAGGGATCTGAGCCGTGCCACAGGGAGATAGAAGGGAAGGCAGCGGACAGCCGCCATTGTGAGACTCTGACAGGAGACCGGCCTCTACAGGGATCTGAGCCGTGCCACAGGGAGATAGAAGGGAAGGCAGCGGACAGCCGCCATTGTGAGACTCTGACAGGAGACCGGCCTGAACAGGGAACTGAGCCGTGCCACAGGGAGATAGAAGGGAAGGCAGCGGACAGCCGCCATTGTGAGACTCTGACAGGAGACCGGCCTCTACAGGGATCTGAGCCGTGCCACAGGGAGATAGAAGGGAAGGCAGCGGACAGCCGCCATTGTGAGACTCTGACAGGAGACAGGCCTGAACAGGGAACTGAGCCGTGCCACAGGGAGATAGAAGGGAAGGCAGCGGACAGCCGCCATTGTGAGACTCTGACAGGAGACAGGCCTCTACAGAGATCTGAGCCCTGCCACAGGGAGATAGAAGGGAAGGCAGCGGACAGCCGCCATTGTGAGACTCTGACAGGAGACAGGCCTCTACAGAGATCTGAGCCCTGCCACAGGGAGATAGAAGGGAAGGCAGCGGACAGCCGCCATTGTGAGACTCTGACAGGAGACAGGCCTCTACAGAGATCTGAGCCCTGCCACAGGGAGATAGAAGGGAAGGCAGCGGACAGCCGCCATTGTGAGACTCTGACAGGAGACAGGCCTCTACAGAGATCTGAGCCCTGCCACAGGGAGATAGAAGGGAAGGCAGCGGACAGCCACCATTGTGAGACTCTGACAGGAGACAGGCCTCTACAGAGATCTGAGCCCTGCCACAGGGAGATAGAAGGGAAGGCAGCGGACAGCCGCCATTGTGAGACTCTGACAGGAGACAGACCTGAACAGGGATCTGAGCCGTGCCACAGGGAGATAGAAGGGAAGGCAGGGGACGGCCACCATTGTGAGACTCTGACAGGAGACAGGCCTCTACAGAGATCTGAGCCCTGCCATAGGGAGATAGAAGGGAAGGCAGCGGACAGCCGTCATTGTGAGACTCTGACAGGAGACAGGCCTCTACAGGGATCTGAGCCCTGCCACAGGGAGATAGAAGGGAAGGCAGGGGACAGCCGCCATTGTGAGACTCTGACAGGAGACAGGCCTCTACAGAGATCTGAGCCCTGCCACAGGGAGATAGAAGGGAAGGCAGGGGACAGCCGCCATTGTGAGACTGACAGGAGACAGGCCTGAACAGGGATCTGAGCCCTGCCACAGGGAGATAGAAGGGAAGGCAAGGGACAGCCGCCATTGTGAGACTCTGACAGGAGACAGGCCTCTACAGGGATCTGAGCCGTGCCACAGGGAGATAGAAGGGAAGGCAGTGGACTGCCGCCATTGTGAGAGGATTGTCACTGCATTTCTCTGACAGGAGACAGGCCTCTACAGGGATCTGAGCCCTGCCACAGGGAGATAAAAGGGAAGGCAGCGGACTGCCGCCATTGTGAGAGGATTTTCACTGCATTTCTGGGAGGGCAAGTCGCCTCAGAGGGAAGAAAACAGCTCAGCCACTGATGTGTAACTGAGTGTGAGTCTCCACAGAGAGAGAGAACCTGAAAGCCGCCAATATCACAGAGAAACTGCCTGAGTAGGCTGACCCATTTACCTCACAACTGTATATAGTTATCTACCAGATTACCTCCAGTAAAATCAGTTCTAAATACAAGCTGCCTCTGTCATCTCTGGGGAAATATCTAAATATAATCGGTCGGCTCATCACATTTTTTTTTTAGTTTGCCACCATCATTGAACTGTTTGATCTACTGTTTGATCTGACTTAAAGGAGAAAAATGCCCCGTCAGGGCATCAATCATCTGAACAGATTCTGCGATGTGTGTGGTTCTTTTACCCCAAAAGACCAAGTACATTCAATCACTCATGATATTAAAAAGATGTAGCAGATGTACTTTAAGGGTCCACTTGGTGATCAAGACAAAAGCTGGGCCCCTCATGTGATATACTCAAGTTGTTCGAATGGTCTTCGTGACTGGTTGAACATGAGGAAAGTTGCTATGCCAAAAATCATTGTGATGACTGCTACTTTTGTTTTGTCAAACTGAAGGGCTTTTCTACAAAGAACAAACATAAGATTAATTACCCTGAACTTGAATCTGCGATTAGACCGGTACCACATGATGGTACCTTCCCAGTTCCTGTCTGGATTGGATGAAAATGAAGCAGAATATGAAGACTATAGAGCTGAAGCTACTGGCGAAGACATCGAGATCTCAAGTCAAGATGAGTATGTACCTGATGGAGCAGCCGAGCAGGCAGAACTCTTTACTAAGCATGAATTAAATGATCTCATCAGAGACCTTTCATTTTCAAAAGATAAAGCTGAACTTCTTGCATCTAGGTTGAAACACAAGAATCTTCTTCATGATGACGTCAAAGTGTGGTATTACCGAAACAGAAATAACACTTTAACACAATTTTTCACAGTTGATGGACCAATGGTGTACTGAAACAATGTGAATGGCCTCTTTGAAGAACTGAATCAAGAGTATTTTGTTGCAGATTGGCGATTGTTTATTGACTCATCCCAGATAAGTTTGAAAGCAGTGTTGCTTCACAATGGAAATATGAAACCATCAATCCCTATTGCTCACTCATGTGACCTAAAGGAAAGTTTTGAAAATCTGTCATTTGTTTTGGATGCTATACAATATAACCATCATCAATGGAATATCTGTGGAGATTTGAAAGTGATTGGTCTTAAAATGGGAATGCAAGGAGGTTTCCCAAAATATTGTTGCTTCTTGTGTTTATTGGACAGTAGAAATACAGTAGAGCATTATGTTTGTTGTGATTGGGGACAGAGAAACATCTATGCTCCAGGTAGAGACAATGTACAGCATAATCCTTTAGTTGCTCCAACAAAAATCTTTCTTCCTCCACTACATATAAAGTTGGGATTGATTGAAAACTTTGTGAAAGCCATGGCAATGACAAATTCTCAACGGTTCCAGTACATTTCACAGAAATTCTCCAGCATTTCAGCAGCAAAACTGAAGAAGGAAGGGGTATTTGTTGGTCCTCAGATCAGAGAACTTATGAGAAATGATGTGTTTGAAGGAACTCTAAATGATAAGGAATTGAGATCTTGGAAAAGCTTCAAGTGGATTTGTGAAAACTTCATAGGAAAACAAAAATCTCCAGAATATGTTGAAGGTGTTGAGGAACTCCTAAATGCATATCAGTGTCATGGATGTACTGTAGCATGTCTCTGAAAATGCACTTTTTGCATTCACATTTAGATTTCTTCCCTCAAAATCTTGGGGATATAAGCGATGAACAAGGTGAGCGGTTTCACCAGGACATTAACCCCTTAACGACTGCCAATACGCCTTTTCACGGCGGTAGTTAGGGGTACTTAAACCACATCTCCGTTAATTAACGGTGCTGTGAAAAAAGTGTATAGCGCCCCCCAGAGCTGGATTTTCTCTGGGGTCTCAGCTGCCCGGGGTAGACGAGACCCCAGAGAACATGCTTCAGGTTGGTTTTTATCGACCCCGGGGTTGCGATCACTGTTATTAACCGTATAACAGCGGCCTCAAAAAAGAAAAGATGTAATTTCTCTCTCCTCTGATGTGATCGCACATCAGAGGAGAGAGAAATAGGGTCCCCGATTCCCTCCCTTCCCCCTCCCGCCCCCCCCCGGTACCTGCCGGTGTCCCTGCATGGCCCCCTGAAGTCCCCCGGGCCTCCGTCTTCTTCTTCCGGGAGAAAATGGCGGTTGAATTCGCAGTGCACCTGCCGAGATCTGCTGGCCAGCACCCGGCAACAATAGGAGATTTTTTGCTATAGGTTCATTTTGATCACTGTGATAGACCCCATCACGGTGATCAAAATAAAAAAAAATTGTAAATCAGCCCCCCCCTTTATCACCCCCTTAGTTAGGGAACAATAATGAAATAAAAAAATATATATTTATTTCCATTAGGGTTAGAGTTGGAGTAAAGTTAGGGTTGAGGCTAAAGTTAGGGTTAGCGTTGGGGCTAAAGTTAGGGTTAGGGTTGGGGCTAAATTTAGGATTAGTTGGGGTTAAAGTTAGGGTTAGGGTAGGAGCTGAAGTTAGGGTTGGGGCTAGAGTTGGGGTTAGGGTTTGGATTACATTTACGGTTGGGATTAGGGTTAGGGGAGTGTCAGGGTTAGATTTGTGGTTATGTTAGGGTTGGGTTTAGGGTTAGGGCTGTGTTAGGGTTGGAGTTAGAATTGGGGAGTTTCCTCTGTTTAGACACATCAAGGGCTATGGTTAGGGGTGTGTTGGGGACGGGTTACGGGTGTGGTTAGGGTTGGGATTAGGGTTAGGGGTGTGTTGGGGTTAGGGGTGTGGTTAGGGTTATCGTTAGGGTTGGGATTAGGGTTAGGGGTGTGTTGGGGTTAGGTTTGGAGTTAGAATTGGGGGGTTTCCTCTGATTAGGCACAACAGGGGCTCTACAAACGTGACATGCGTCCGATCTCAATTCTGCGTTGAAAAGTAAAACGGTACAAAGAGCAGATGTCGGCGCACAACACTATAATCAATCAAATTGTACGAGGGGTGCGGAGAAGTGGCAAATAAACATGAACCAAAGAAAAGAAAAGAGCCACTCTACAAAAAACCGCACACCACAATAAAGTATAAATATATAAAAGGTAAACTTTTATTGATGCATAATATTAAAAACATCTAAAACATCCCCACAAAAACCCAAAGATCCTGCCAGACATATTTTAGGCCAAAGACTGTATGGTAACAGTTAGTATAACATAACTCCCAACCAGATGTAAAATATATCGCATGACCTAATATGGTGACCTAAATCACTGAACATAGCCCAGAGATGAAACCAAAATTATATACAGTATGGTGGACATAAGCCCATATATAACAGCATAATAACATACCCTCTATCTGAGAGAAAACTGCAACCTGTATGCCAGATAAAGAGGAGCGGACCAGGAGACAAACAGGGCTGGTATAGGATCATATAAAGTCTCAGATGAAAAAAGGTTAAATAACCTAGTGGCAGCAGTAACCGCAAAGGTCCTAGCAAAGAGGCAGATTGCCACTGGTACCGGTCTCAGATATAACGCCTGGGCCAAATATGGGACTCAAAAGACACACAGGTGGCCACCGGGGAGGATAGAGGGGGCAAGGATCAGCGTGGGGAAAGACCCTACGCGTGTCGCCGTTACAGGGACGGCTTCGTCAGGGGTATTAAGTTACAGGGGCCGAATAATATTGCACGCCCCACTCTTCAGTTTTTGAATTTCCACAAAAATGTAAAATAACCAATAAATTTCGTTCAACTTCACAATTGTGTTCCACTTGTTGTTGATTCTTCTTCACCAAAAATTTACATTTGGTAGCTTTGTGTGAAGCCTGATATGTGGGAAAAGGTTGGAAAGTTCCAGGCACTGTATCATCTGTCTATTATCTATTTATCTGTTAATCTCAGATATATTTACAGTCCAGTCAAACATTTCAACATTTGGTTTTCCTTGTTCTTACTGGAATGTGCACATTGTAGATTTAGACTGAAGGCAGCAAAACCACAAAGGAACAAGTATTGGAACAAGGAGAGAAGAAAGACGGGTGACACAAACCACAGAATGTGTTCCACCTTAGATCTGATGTCAGCCTCGCACCCCGTCACTTTCTCACTGTCATCAGGGAATAAGCAGGGACTTGGTTCCCATATTTATTCCTTTGTGGTTTTGCTGCTTTCAGTCTGAATCTACAATGTGCAACATTACACAAAGAAGGAAAACCACTGCATGAATAGGGGTGTTCAAACTTTTGGCGGATACTGTATATATGTATTTTACATCTATCTATCTTGTATCTCGCCCCTTACTTACTTTCCTTGCCATCTTTGTATCTCTCTAGTGATGATGACTTTGACATGTCTCGATATTCGTCTTCAGGTTACTCATCCGCTGAGGTAGGTCTGAGATTTATTCTGTATGTGATGTGAGACCGTCCACCTCTAGAGACCACCCCGTGACTTCTTACCCTACCCCGTAATCATCAGACTAGAAAGTATACAGGAGAGGAGGAGTGGTACTGTGCAGTGTATATATATAGGAGAGGAGTGGTACTGTGCAGTGTATATATACAGGAGAAGTGGTACTGTGCAGTGTATATATATATACAGGACAGGAGGAGTGGTACTGTGCAGTGTGTATTGTAGGGATTTCACTCACTCAGGTGCGACAGCTGACACTCAGGAGGCACGTTCCTTTAAAAGTTCACAGGGTTTATTTCTTCATAAACCACATGGCAAAATAACAGCAAACAAATAGCCTTTAGCTCAGGAAAAAAAACAAAGTGTCCAGTCCAACAGGCTCAGTCCTGGAGCCTGTACACACTCAGGAGGGTTTCACCTCCACACATCTCTGCTGTGTTAAGCATTAGCCTGTCTTATATAGAGCTAACCACACCCAGTAACCCATCACATGATTAGCCATGTGGTCTGACATCACCACAGGTCCTGAAACACATATATATACATGGTTATGTACAACAAAGAAATACTCCGGGCTACATTACAGCAACAAGGCACTTATGTGGCACATACCTCCCGTCGACTACACACCCTTTAGCCATGCTACAGTATATACAGGACAGGAGGAGTGGTACTGTGCAGTGTATACAGGACAGGAGGAGTGGTACTGTGCAGTGTATATATACAGGACAGGAGGAGCGGTACTGTGCAGTGTATACAGGACAGGAGGAGTGGTACTGTGCAGTGTATATATACAGGACAGGAGGAGCGGTACTGTGCAGTGTATATATACAGGACAGGAGGAATGGTACTGTGCAGTGTATATATACAGGACAGGAGGAGTGGTACTGTGCAGTGTATATATACAGGACAGGAGGAGTGGTACTGTGCAGTGTATATATACAGGACAGGAGGAGTGGTACTGTGCAGTGTATATATACAGGACAGGAGGAGTGGTACTGTGCAGTGTATATATACAGGACAGGAGGAGTGGTACTGTGCAGTGTATATATACAGGACAGGAGGAGTGGTACTATGCAGTGTATATATATATACAGGAGGAGTGGTACTGTGCAGTGTATATATACAGGACAGGAGGAGTGGTACTGTGCAGTGTATATATACAGGAGGAGCGGTACTGTGCAGTGTATATATGCAGGACAGGAGGAATGGTACTGTGCAGTGTATATATACAGGACAGGAGGAGTGGTACTGTGCAGTGTATATATACAGGACAGGAGGAGTGGTACTGTGCAGTGTATATATACAGGACAGGAGGAGTGGTACTATGCAGTGTATATATATATACAGGAGGAGTGGTACTGTGCAGTGTATATATACAGGACAGGAGGAGTGGTACTGTGCAGTGTATATATACAGGACAGGAGTAGTGGTACTGTGCAGTGTATATATACAGGACAGGATGAGTGGTACTATGCAGTGTATATATACAGGACAGGAGTAGTGGTACTGTGCAGTGTATATATACAGGACAGGAGGAGCGGTGCTGTGCAGTGTATATATACAGGACAGGAGTAGTGGTACTGTGCAGTGTATATATACAGGACAGGATGAGTGGTACTATGCAGTGTATATATACAGGACAGGAGTAGTGGTACTGTGCAGTGTATATATACAGGACAGGAGGAGCGGTACTGTGCAGTGTATATATACAGGAGGAGTAATGTAATGTATGTACACAGTGACTGCACCAGCAGAATAGTGAGTGCAGCTCTGGGGTATAATACAGGATGTAACTCGGGATCAGTAATGTAATGTATGTACACAGTGACTGCACCAGCAGAATAGTGAGCGCAGCTCTGGGGTATAATACAGGATGTAACTCAGGATTAGTAATGTAATGTATGTACACAGTGACTGCACCAGCAGAATAGTGAGTGCAGCTCTGGAGTATAATACAGGAGGTAACTCAGGATCAGTAATGTATGTACACATTGACTGCACCAGCAGAATAGTGAGTGCAGCTCTGGGGTATAATACAGGAGGTAACTCAGGATCAGTAATGTATGTACACAGCGACAGAACCAGCAGAAGGGAGTGCAGCTCTGGAGTATAATACAGGATGTAACTTGGCATCAGTAATGTAATGTATTTACACAGTGACTGCACCAGCAGAATAGTGAGTGCAGCTCTGGAGTATAGAACAGGATGTAACTCAATGTAATGTATGTACACAGTGACTGCACCAGCAGAATAGTGAGTGCAGCTCTGGGGTATAATAAAGGATGCAACTCAGGATCAGTAATGTATGCACACAGCGACAGCACCAGCAGAAGGGAGTGCAGCTCTGGAGTATAATACAGGATGTAACTTGGGATCAGTAATGTAATGTATGTACACAGTGACTGCACCAGCAGAATAGTGAGTGCAGCTCTGGAGTATAGTACAGGATGTAACTCAATGTAATGTATGTACACAGTGACTGCACCAGCAGAATAGTGAGTGCAGCTCTGGAGTATAATACAGGAGGTATCTCAGGATCAATAATGTATGTACACAGTGACTGCACCAGCAGAATAGTGAGTGCAGCTCTGGGGTATAATACAGGATGTAACTCAGGATCAGTAATGTAATGTATGTAAACAGCGACAGCACCAGCAGAAGGGAGTGCAGCTCTGGAGTATAATACAGGATGTAACTTGGGATCAGTAATGTAATGTATGTGCACAGTGACTGCACCAGCAGAATAGTGAGTGCAGCTCTGGATTATAGTACAGGATGTAACTCAGGATCAGTAATGTAATGTATGTACACAGTGACTGCACCAGCAGAATAGTGAGTGCAGCTCTGGGGTATAATACAGGATGTAACTCAGGATCAGTAATGTATGTACACAGTAACTGCACCAGCAGAATAGTGAGTGCAGCTCTGGGGTTTAATGCAGGTTGTAACTTAGGATCAGTAATGTAATATATGTACACAGTGACCGCACCAGCAGATCAGTGAGTGTAGCTGTCACGATTCACACCGTGACCGTCACCCCTATGTCACAGATCGGGGTGACTTTAAGGGGGGCTTATCTTAGTTATCCCTCCACTGCTACAATGTGATGAAAAAAAACACACAAGGCTATTGACCTCTCAGTTTACAGCAGGGGCTTATTTTAGGTATCCCACTGCTCTTCAATATAACACGAACTGCAGGGATTTATGTATATCCCGCTTACAGTTCCACTTGAAACTTGCAGCTCTCTGGCGCCCCCCTCACCCTCAGGTCAGACTAGGTAGTGCACCTAGGGTAGTTAGTCGCCAGAAAGGCTGTCTGCTATGTACTGGCTATTCGGCACGCTGCAGCGAAGCGATATAAATACTCCCACTCAGGCAGGAACAATAATTATCAACGCCACGGTCGCTACAACGACTCCCAAAGGCACAGAACAAAGGTATGCTGCCACCAGCTTCGATTAAATTGGTCCGAAGCTAACCCAAAACAATAGCGTAATTCCCTTCAGAAGACTTAGGGTACGTTTTAGAGCAGGAAGAACGAAAAACTAGTAATTTGAATATTTACTCCAAAGAAGGCAGTGTTTTATCAAAATATTACAAGGATGTTACAATAAGAGACAATTGAAAAGATGTACAAGGTATTTATAAAATAAAGGGATTAAATGAGAAATTAACACTTACATGTGTTCAGGACATTGCAGGGAACCAGGCTAGTGGGTGGAGTTCCCATATGTCCCAATGCATCAGGACTGGCAGTCAGGGCTCCTCAGGTAAAACTCAACTGCTGGGGGCCTGGCAGAAACTTATAAACTGCAGCCCGTGACATCACCAACAGGGCTGGTTTACCCACACCCTCCTCTCTCCTCAACCTTACCAAATTCAACACAAATTTGTATAAGGCTCGTATCTCCGCTCCAGAACATGTCAGAATCATAACACACCCAGCATTCATCTTGTATTAAGATTTGCTCTCTATAGATACTAAATTCAAGGTAGTAGGGACACTCAGTTCCAGAGAAATCAGTACTTATTTACCTGGTGGAATTAGAAGCTCATGCTTACAGGGGCTGACAGACCCGCCGATGGACGTTAGCAATATGTATTTATTATTTTCCTAGCCCACGTCGGTGGCCCGGAATCTTACAATATTAGGACAAAGGACCTCATGTTTTAAAGAACGTCTATACTAGTCCTAGCTAGTACAGATGGGAGGGGCGATTAAGTTGCTCAGAGCTTGGAATTTATGGCCAGAGCAATAAAACCTTTTCTACACATACACATCTCAGAAACACACAAAGAGGGGTTTCTAGCCCGCAGCATGGGTCTGAAGGGCAAAGCCACAAAATCATATTATATTTCATACAATATTGTGACAGCAGCTCTGTAGTATAATACAGGATGTACCTCAGGATCAGTAATGTAATGTATGTACACAGTGACTGCACCAGCAGAACAGTGAGTGCAGCTCTGGGGTATAATACAGGAGGTAACTCAGGATCAGGAATGTAATGTATGTACACTGTGACCGCACCAGCGGAACAGTGAGTGCAGCTCTGGAGTATAATACAGGATGTAACTCAGGCTCAGTAATGTAATGTATGTACACAGTGACTGCACCAGCAGAATAGTGAGTGCAGCTCTGGGGTATAATACAGGATGTAACTCGGGATCAGTAATGTATGTACACAGTGACTGCACCAGCAGAATAGTGAGTGCAGCTCTGGAGTATAATACAGGATGTAACTCAGGATCAGTAATGTATATACACAGTGACTGCACCAGCAGAATAGTGAGTGCAGCTCTGGAGTATAATACAGGATGTAACTCAGGATCTGTAATGTAATGTATGTACACAGTGACTGCACCAGCAGAATAGTGAGTGCAGCTCTGGAGTATAATACATGATGTAACTCAGGGTCAGTAATGTAATGTATATACACAGTGACTGCACCAGCAGAATAATGAGTGCAGCTCTGGAGTATAAGGGTATGTGTCCACCTTCAGGATCGCCGGCTGTTTGGTCGGAGCGGCAAACCCGCTCCGCGCTAAGCTCCACCCGCTTCTGTGACGCGATGATGCCGGATGTGTTCATAGCACACATCCGGGATCATCGCACCCCACACATAGGATCCTGTGTTTTACCTTGCAGCGGAGCAGCGTCGCCGCAAGGTACACGGACATGCTGCGATCTTAAAAGACGCGCCGCATGTCCGGAGTCGCAGGGCTGCCGGATTCGTGTTACCACGCATAGTGGAGGCGGGATTTCATTAAATCCCCTCCACTATGCTGTAACATCTGGACGCTGCGTGTTTGACGCTGCGTCTCTATGCAGCGTCAAACACGCAGCGTTTCCTGCACGTGGAAACATACCCTAATACAGGTTGTGTGCTGATTGTTTCTGTGACACTTTTTCCTTTTCTTCTTCTCATTTACAGCAGATTAATCAGGACTTGAACATTCAGCTCCTGAAGGACGGTTACCGATTAGATGAGATTCCTGACGATGAGGATCTGGACCTTATACCCCCCAAATCTGTTAACCCCACCTGCATGTGCTGCCAAGCCACCTCCTCCTCCGCCTGCCACATCCAGTAATGGCGGCGCCCGTGATTTGTGCATTCCACGATTACTGTAAATCTTAACAGCCATTGCTTCCTCCTATGGTAGGACACGCTCCTGTTTGTGTTCATGGAGCCAGGAGAAACCAAAAACCCACCTCCTTTTATTTTACAGGATTTATTAGATAGAGAGGGAGGGTCCGAGGAGCAGGACTGGTGGGGGGCGCAGGGATGAGCGGCGTCCCCCCATCATCTGCTGCTGCTCATTATTATACTCCCTCATCACCGGTCACTAGATGTATTCAGAGACCGGGAGGAAACGTGCCAAGACCCGGGGTCCTCATGTGCACGTACCGTGCAGGTCCAAGGTTGTGGGGTTCACTCCTGTGCCAAGACGTGAGGTCCGCAGAAATAATGGGGGGTCAATCATAGCGGATCTACAAAGAGTGGGGTCCCCATGGTGCACTGGCTGCTATAATCTAATAACAGAAGAAACGGGAGACCCCCATATAGAGCACAGGAGACCCCACCATATAGTGCATGGGAGACAGTCCCATATAGAGCACAGTAGATCCTTCCATATAGTGCACTGCAGACCCCCCATGTAGTACAGAGGAGACCCCCATATTGTGCACAGCAGCCCCCCCCATGTAGTGTTCAGGAGACTTCCATATTGTGCACATTAGACCCCCCCATATAGTGCACAAGACCTTCATATTGTGCACAGCAGACCCCCCCATGTAGTGCACAGGAAACCCCCCATGTACTGCACAGGAGACCCCCATATAGTGTTCAGCAGACCCCCATATATTGCATATCAGACCCCCATATACTGCTCAAGAGACCCCCCCATATAGTGCTCAGTAGACCCCCATATAGTGTACAGGAGACCCCCATATAGTGCACAGGAGACCCCCATATAGTGTACAGGAGACCCCCATATAGTGCACGAGACCCCCCTTATAGTGTTCAAGAGACCCCTATATTGTGCACAGCAGACCCCCCATATAGTACACAGGAGAACCCCCCCATATAGTTCTCAGGAGACCCCTATATTGTGCAGATGAGACCCCCATATAGTGCACAACAGACTCCCCATATAGTGTACATGAAACCCCCATATAGTGCACAGCAGACCCCCAGATTCTCCATCATTTGGTTTCTTCTGTCTCCATGTTTTATGTCCATATTTTACTGACCCCCCCCCCCCCCTCCCAAGTCCTGAAGGTGAAGGTGAGTCCACTGGAGGAGTCGGCCGCACACTGTCCGCACCCACCCAAAACCCACCCATTCAGTCCTCGTCACTTGCGTCTCTCACATGGACCCTCGTATGTTGTGAGCGTCTCCCCAGTCCTGGCAAACACGAGGGGCCGCTTGGGGAGTAGTTGTGTCTGTCTCTGATGTCCTAGAGACCACCCTATAGTACCCCCATTTCCAGAGAGTCCCCCACAGTGCCCAGGGGTTCAGGAAGCTGAGACCACCTTATTTTATGTCCAGAGAGTCCCCCACAGTGCCCAGGGGTTCAGGAAGCTGAGACCACCTTATTTTATGTCCAGAGAGTCCCCCACAGTGCCCAGGGGTTCAGAAGCTGAGACCACCTTATGTCCAGAGAGTCCCCCACAGTGCCCAGGGGTTCAGGAAGCTGAGACCACCTGATCTCCAGACAGTCCCCCACAGTGCCCATCACTCTGAGGGGTTCAGGAAGCTGAGACCACCTTATCTCCAGAGAGTCCCCCACAGTGCCCAGGATGTCGGGAAGCTGAGACCACCTGATCTCCAGACAGTCCCCCACAGTGCCCAGGGGTTCAGGAAGCTGAGACCACCTGATCTCCAGACAGTCCCCCACAGTGCCCATCACTCTGAGGGGTTCAGGAAGCTGAGACCACCTTATCTCCAGAGAGTCCCCCACAGTGCCCAGGATGTCGGGAAGCTGAGACCACCTTATCTCCAGAGAGTCCCCCACAGTGCCCAGGATGTCGGGAAGCTGAGACCACCTTATGTCCAGAGAGTCCCCCACAGTGCCCAGGGGTTCAGGAAGCTGAGACCACCTTATCTCCAGAGAGTCCCCCACAGTGCCCAGAGGTTCAGGAAGCTGAGACCACCTGATCTCCAAACAGTCCCCCACAGTGCCCATCACTCTGAGGGGTTCAGGAAGCTGAGACCACCTTATCTCCAGAGAGTCCCCCACAGTGCCCAGGATGTCGGGAAGCTGAGACCACCTTATGTCCAGAGAGCCCCCACAGTGCCCAGAGGTTCAGGAAGCTGAGACCACCTTATCTCCAGAGAGTCCCCCACAGTGCCCAGGATGTCGGGAAGCTGAGACCACCTTATGTCCAGACAGTCCCCCACAGTGCCCAGGGGTTCAGGAAGCTGAGACCACCTTATGTCCAGAGAGTCCCCCACAGTGCCCAGGGGTTCAGGAAGCTGAGACCACCTTATGTCCAGAGAGTCCCCCACAGTGCCCAGGGGTTCAAGAAGCTGAGACCACCTTATCTCCAGAGAGTCCCCCACAGTGCCCATCACTCTGAGGGGTTCAGGAAGCTGAGACCACCTTATGTCCAGAGAGTCCCCCACAGTGGCCAGAGTGTCGGGAAGCTGAGACCACCTTATGTCCAGAGAGTCCCCCACAGTGCCCAGGGGTTCAGGAAGCTGAGACAACCTTATGTCCAGAGAGTCCCCCACAGTGCCCAGGGGTTCAGGAAGCTGAGACCACCTTATGTCCAGAGAGTCCCCCACAGTGGCCAGAGTGTCGGGAAGCTGAGACCACCTTATCTCCTGAGAGTCCCCCACAGTGCCCAGGGTGTCGGGAAGCTGAGACCACCTTATCTCCAGAGAGTCCCCCACAGTGCCCAGGGTGTCGGGAAGCTGAGACCACCTTATCTCCAGAGAGTCCCCCACAGTGCCCAGGGTGTCGGGAAGCTGAGACCACCTTATCTCCAGAGAGTCCCCCACAGTGGCCAGAGTGTCGGGAAGCTGAGACCACCTTATCTCCTGAGAGTCCCCCACAGTGCCCAGGGTGTCGGGAAGATGAGACCACTTTATCTCCTGAGAGTCCCCCACAGTGCCCATCACTCTCTGAGGGGTTCGGGAAGCTGAGATATTAGGAGCTGTTTGCCGGGAACCCACATTGTGCCTGGGGGGCTCAGCGGGGTAACAAATCACCTCTTACTGACTCGCTGAGGCCCTGCGTTGTAATGGGGGCTGCTCAGTGACGACAAGCATGACCCTACAAACAGCCCCCCAGATCTCATCTTCCTGCCTGGACAGACCTGGATAATAGAGCCATCTAGTGGTCAGCAGGGGTATCTCCTGATGCTGCCCAAAGATCCCTGTGTAAGCGCACCCCCTAGGGTAGAACATGGGCATTACGGCCACAGCTGTGTGATGGCTCCCCCTGGAGGGCAGTAATGAACGTGATCTGGATGGATTATAACTCTCACCCTCCTCCTGTCAGTACAAGGAGATATTTATGATTATTGAGCCCCATGAATCTACTCTTGTGATATAAATTATATGGACACCCGTCATTTCCTGCTGTATGTTATAAACGTATCCCGCGCTCACATGACCAGAGAATTAGATTTTAGGCAGTATCCAGACCATTGATTACCCCGCACCAGGCAGTGAGACCACCCGCAGTCTGTGTGTCCGAGGGACCCATCTGCCATCCGGAAAGTGTGCAGATACATTCACCAGCCACTTCCTGGAGAACTCAGAGGGATGGTCCAGTCGGGTGTAATAATTGGGGGTGTGCATACTTTTGGCCGGTCACTGTTCTGTTCTTCCTCCGCTCCGCCCCCCATCGCTGTACTCATGATGTAGGATATGTTCTGCCTTAACCCTTGTAGAGCTGGGTCAGTGGAGAGTGCCCTCTCTGGGTCTGAAGGGGCTTCGGCTCCTCGGCTCGTTGCAGGGACACGTGACCCTTTGGCACAGAAGAGGTTAAATGTCCTTTTTCTGATTTTTTGTTTTTTTTTGCGTCGTCGTATTATTTATTCTGAGATCCGATGTGTTTTTCTGTTGGGATCTGTAAACTTGTATAATATTTTTTTTTTAACATTTCCATCGCAGTATTTATTAGTGTTACTTGTGTGTGTAGTGTAACATGACGATATTAAAGCATATCTATCAACACGGCCGGCTCCGCCTCATGCATTGCCGCAGACGTCAGAACGTAGAAACAGAAGTGCCGAGCAGCAATTCAAAGCAGCTTCTAAAAGAGCGCAGAGCAGACAATCAGAACAGGACGTTCAGCCTGGAGTTTAGGAGAATTGGAAGCAAATTAATGTCATGGAGAAGATCACAGACTCATAACGTTGGAAAAGCCGATCCATAAAGAAAAAGTTTAATTACACGTTAATATTCAAAGGAGACATTTTTACTGCTGTCGTGTCCAGATCATCGCTGATCGTGGAAACCAATACGTGGTAAAAAATCCTCATCTGTGAACTGGACACGACTGCAGCTACAATGTATTACTTTGGAATGTTAACTCTTCATTTATTTATTGATCAGACTTTGCAAAGTTCTGAACCTTTGTAATGTTAAACTCCATGCTGAAAGTGCTGGTTTTACGCTCTAATCTGTGCACATTTCAAAGCTGCTTTGACCTGCTGCTCTGTGCTCAGACGATCTTTACAAAGAAAGTCTCTTTGTGAGCAGCGATGCTCACACTGTCATGCCCGTGTCTTGCATAGTTGGTAACCATCGTCCTACTCACTGTGTTCACCGCTCTGCTCCTCCCAGTGTCAGACCATCTCACTGAACTGCTTCTGCATAACTTCCAGCACTGCTACATCCTTAGGTTGTTGGAGTGTCTTCACCCATCTATAAAGAAGTGTGGCCAGACTATGCAAGTATTTAACCTTCATGACCAGAGCCATAACTTTTTTTATTTTTCCGTCAATATGGCCATGTGAGGGCTTATTTTTTTTGCGGAACGAGTTGTACTTTTGAACGACATCATTGGTTTTGCAATGTCGTGTAACAGAAAACGGGAAAGAAATCCCAAGTGTGAAGAAATTGCAAACAAAGTCCAATCCCACTCTGGCTTTTTGCTAGGTTCACTAAATGCTAAAACTGACCTGCCATTATGATTCTCCGGGTCATTACGAGTTCATAGACACCAAACATGTCTAGGTTCTTTATCTCAGTGGTGAAAAAAATTTCAAAACTTTGCTAAAATAAAAAAAAAAAAAGAAGCCATTTTCCGATACCCGCAGCGTCTCCATTTTTCGTGATATCAGGTTGAGTGAGGGATTATTTTTCGCACACCGAGCTGATGTTTTTAATGATACCATTTTTGTGCAGATATGATCTTTTGATCGCCAGTTATTGCATTTTAATGCAATGTCGTGGCGACCAAAAAAACATAATTCTGGTGTTTTTGACTATTTTCAGGCTACGCCGTTTAGTGATCAGGTTAATCCTTTTTTTTTTATTGATAGATCGGGCAATTCTGAAAGTGGCGATACCAAATATGTTTACCGTATGTTTGATTTTATTTTTGTATTATTTTGAATGGGGCGGAAGGGGGGTGATTTGAACTTTTATATTTTTTATATTTTTAAACACTTTTTTTTTTTTTTTTTTACTTTTGCCATGTTTCAGTAGCCTCCATAGGAGACTAGAAGCTGCCACAACGCGATCGGCTCTGCTACATAGGGGCGATGATCAGATCACCTCTATGTAGTAGAATTGCTGACTTGCTATGAGCGCAAACCACTGGGTGGCGCTCACAGCAATCCGGCATCAACAACCATAGAGGTCTCCAGGAGACCTCAGGTTGTCATGCCGACACACTTGCCGCAGGTCACCGGTGTGTGTATTTCCGGCATGATTGCCAGAAGCACCATTTAAATGCCGCTGCCAGCATTTGACAGCGGCATTTAACTAGTTAATTTCTGTGGGCGGATCGCGGTTCCACCCGCAGCTATTGTGGGCACATGTCACCTGTTCAAAACAGCTGACATGTCCCCGGAAAGATGTGGGCTCACCGCCGGAGCCCACATCAAAGGGAGAGAGTCCAACATTGGCGTACTTTTACGCCCGATGTCGGTAAGGGGTTAGCACCACGGTGTCCTGCAGAGTTTTGCTTCCCTGGCCTATCCCCTGCCTGCTCAAAAAATGAAGGGAACACAAACACCTCCAAGTGAATCACACTTCTGTGAATACAACCTGTCCATTTATGAAGTAACACCAACTGTGAATCAGTTTCTCCAGCTGTTGTGCAAATGGAACAGGTAGAAGTGACAGTCAATAAGCAAGACAACCCCTATAATGGAGCGGTTCTGCAGGGGTGACCACAGGCCATTTTTCTGGTATTATCCCTTTTGGCTGTTTTGGTCACTTTTGCATTTTGTCATTGCTCTCACCCCAAGAGGGTATGTGTAGTAGCATGTGGCGTTGTCTAAAACACACAGAAGTTGCTCAGGTAGTGCAACTCATCCAGGATGGCACCTCAACGCGAGCTGTGGCAAGAAGTGTAGCGGTGTCTGTCAGCAGTGTCCAGAGCATGGAGCAGATACCAGGAGACAGGCCATTACACCAGGAGACGTGGAGGGGGGCACTATGAGGGCTACAAGCCAGCTGCATGACCACTATTTCCTCCTTTGTAAGGCCGGTTTCACACGTCAGTGGCTCCGGTACGTGAGGTGTCAGTTTCTTCACGTACCGGAGACTCACTCACGTAGACACATTGAAATCAATGTGTCTCTGCACATGTCAGCGTGTTTTCACGGACCGTGTGTCCGTGTGCAAAACACGGAGACATGTCAGTGTTCGTGGGAGCTCACACGCTGTCCGTGTGCCGTGCAGGAGACAGCGCTACAGTAAGCGCTGTCCCCTGCATCTGGTGCTGAAGCCGCCATTCATATCTTCTCTCCAGCAGCGTTCGCTAGAGAGAAGATATGAAAAATCCTTTTTTTTTTCATGTTTAAAATAAAGATCCCTGTCCCCACCCCCCTCCCAACCCCTGTGCGCCCGACCGCTGTTAATAAAATACTCACCCGGCTCCCGCGCAGCGTCCTCTCAGCGCCAGCTTCTCCTGTATGAGCGGTCATGTGGTGCCGCCGATTACAGTCATGAATATGTAGCACCACCTCCCATAGGGGTGGAGCCGCATATTCATGACTGTAATGGGCGGCACCACGTGACCGCTCATACAGGAGAAGGTGCGGCGCGGAGAGGACGCTTCGAGGGAGCCGGGTATTTTAGTAACAGCGGGGGGGCGCACAAGGGGTGGGAGGGGGGTGGGGACAGGGATCTTTATTTTAAACATGAAAAAAAAAAGGATTTTTCATATTTTCTCTCTCTAGCGAACGCTGCTGGAGAGAAGATATGAATGGCCGCTTCAGCACCAGATGCAGGGGACAGCGCTTACTTGTAGCGCTGTCTCCTGCACGGTCCATGTGGTACCCAGTTGGCACACGGGCGGCACACGGCTGCCGCACGTGTGCCACACTGATGTTCACAGTAAGCACACGGACACGGATAATTCCGGTACCGATTTTTCCGGTACCGGAATTATCTGGACGTGTGAGACTGGCCTAAAAGGAGGAACAGTGCCAGAGTCCTGCAAAATGACCTCTAGCAGGCCACTAACATCCATGTGTCTGCTCAAACGGTCAGAAACAGACTCCATGTGGATGGTCTGAGGGCCCGACGTCCACAAGTTCGTGCTGTGCTTACAGCCCAACACCGTGCAGGGCGATTGGCATTTGCCAGACACCAAGATTGTCAGATTTGACATTAGCACCCTATACTCTTCATGGATGAGAGCAGGTTCAATCTAAGCACATGTGACAGAGTCTGGAGGCTCCATGGAGAACGTTCTGCTGCCTGCAACATCATCCAGCATGACCAGTTTGCAATTAGTCAGTAATGGTGTGTGTGGGGTGGCATTTCTTGGGAGGGCCGCTCAGCCCGCCATGTGCTTGCCAGAGGTAGCCTGACTGCCATTAGGTATTGAGATGAGATCCTCAGACCCCTTGTGAGACCATATGCTGGTGCGGTTGGCCCTGGGTTCCTCCTAATGCAGGACAATGCCAGACCTCATGTGGCTGGAGTGTGTCAGCGGTTCCTGCAAGATGAAGGCATTGAAGCTATGGACTGGCCCACCTGTTCCCCAGACCTGAATCCGATTGAACACATCTAGGACATCATGTCTCGCTCCATCCACCGTCACATTGCACCACAAACTGTCCAGGAGTTGGTGGATGCTTTAGTCCAGGTCTGGGAGGAGATCCCTCAGGAGACCATCTGCCGCCTCATCAGGAGCATGCCCAGGTGTTGTAGGGAGGTCATACAGGCACGTGGAGGCCACAAACATTACTGAGCATCATTTCCTTGTCATGAGGCATTTCCACTGAAGTTGGATCAGCCTGCAATTTTATTTTCGAGTTTAATTTTGAGTATCATTCCAAATCCAGACCTCAATGGTATATTCATTGTGATTTACATTGATCATTTTTAGGTTTCTGTTCTCAACACATTCCGCTACATAATGACTAAAGATTTGCAACTGGAATATTTCATTAAGCGATATCTAGGATGTGGGATTTTAGGCTATGTGCACACGTTCAGGATTTTTAGGTTTTTTTTCCGCCGTTTTCAGTGGAAAAAATGCTAAAAAACTGCATACATTAAGCATCCCATCATTTCAATGCATTCCACAATATTTGTGCACATTCGCGGAAAAAAACGCAGCATGTTCATTAATTTTGCGGATTTTTCGTGGCTATATTATTGCATTGGGAAGCTCCGGGAAAAAACAAAGTCCGGTTTTGTTCAGGAAAATTCTGCAGACATTCCTGAACGTGTGCACATAGCCTTAGTGTTCCCTTTATTTTTTTTGAGTAGTATATATTAGGGAGCTCTTCCCTCCACTCCTTGCCTGAGCTTAGGTCCTAGTTCCAGTCCGTCACTAGTTCTTTATCGAGGAGTTTTTCTGTTTTGTCTCTTCTGTTACCGACCCGGCTTGTTTACTTATTTCATCTAACCTCTCGACTCTTGACTCCAGGGATTTTTGTATTCTGAACCTGTGCTGCCAGACCTCGGATTTTTTTTTTTCCACATTTCTGTCTTTGTCCTCTGTCCCTTTGTGCCCTGACCTAGAGGCCTACTGCTGCAGGGACTGCCACTTGGTGACTACCTGTGGGCCAGTGTATCCTCACCATCAGAGGCTCTAGTGAAGACCAGGTAGTTACTTACACCCCTCCATGCTAAGCCCGGTCCGTGGCGCAGTGTGTCCACACCCAACGCCGTCACACACACAGGGGGTGACTGATATTGGATAGCATGATTTTTGTTCCGTGCTGTCAAGTTCATGAACTTTTACGAGCGGCTTTAAATTGCTGCTTTCTTCTTAGACCCCATTTACCAACATTATAGTTCTGTGACTTTCTCTACTCCCTTCATTCATACTCCACAAAAGGAAGTATCTGAGCACAGAGCAGCAGTTCAAAGCAGCTTCTAAAAGTGCACGGACTACGCAGTAAAAAACAGCACTTTCAGAATGGAATTTGAGAGAAAAGTAAGCGAAGTAAGGTAATGGAGAATATTACAATTATATATAGCTTTGCAAAGGTAAATAAATGGATACATTGTAACAAACTGCAGCAGTGTGATCTACGACTTCAGTCCTGGATGATACGAGTATATCAGAAGGCGAAAGAAAATATTCCACCAGTGGCAACAAGCAGAGAGCTTGAAAATAGTGAATATATTGAACACAAAAGGTAGAAAGTTTCAGAATTGTTATATTTTAGCAGTTTTCTAGTTTTATTTTCTATCACTAAAGCAAAAATCTCTTCCAATTCTTCATCTTCTCATAGACACTGTCTATTTTTCATTCACATCTGCAGAAATCTGATGAGAAACGTGCGCAGACACAGAGCGAACATTGACCCCTTCCCGTCTGCCGTTAAATAAGCCCCTCTCCTCCTCCCAACAGAATTTGTATCCGCTTAATACATTGCAGTCATCATATACAGCCCTGTGTACTCACAATTGCTCATTTTGCTTTTCTACCCAGCAATGCAGAAACAGGAGGTCAATTTTCCCTTTATGACTCAACAGTCACTGCAAAAGTCCCTGGCAGGAGGAGAAGAAAGTAGCTGGGTCAGGAGATGAGGAGGAGGATGATAAATGCAGGGACAAGAGACTTTCCCATTTCTACATAGAGCAGAGAGAAAAGAGAATAAGCTGGGTAGAAAAGCAAAATGAGCAATTGTAAGTGCACAGTGCTGTATAATATGATGGCTGGAGAGTAAAAACTTTGATGGGAGTGCTTCTTTAAGGTTTGGGGTAATGATGCTCAGACTCTTGGGATTCCAAAATAATTGCAGTCACTGAAGGACGTTGTCAGGGGCAGGAAGTTTGGATCTTCTGGATGAGGAGTTTCCTGATCTACTCTACAAAGGGTTGCCTCTTCAGATCCTGTTCAGTAGGTACGGCCGGAGAGCAACAGCAAGAAACATTGTTACTCAGCTCAGAAGGCTAAGAAGTCCCGGGGTCGTGGAGGACGGTCATCACATCTGCCGGTACGTCATCACATCTGCAGTGTGAATCTATGCAAGACATATTTCATCAAGCATCGGCGATTAGCACATTAACATAATAACTTTAATGGGGGTCTTCTGATTGCCCAGTGATCGCCTTGTGAGGGTCCTGCACGCTCGCCTCTAATAAGGCTTCTCCACCTGCCAGAGTCCATCAGAGATGAGAGAATAAAGTCTCGACTCAAGTCAGAATTCATCATCTTTCGAGCGGACAGAGATTAACACCTTCCCCGCTGTATGTCATCCTATATGAACTCAGATTACAGTGCAGGATCAGTCACAGAGGAGAGATCAGATTACAGTCCAGGATCAGTCACAGAGTAGGGTCCAAATTACAGTCCAGGGTCAATCACAAATTAGATCAGATTACAGTCCAGGATCAGTCACAGAGGAGAGATCAGATTACAGTCCAGGATCAGTCACAGATGAGATCAGATTACAGTCCAGGGTCAGTCACAGAGAGCCATCAGATTACAGTCCAGGATCAGTCAGAGATGAGAGATCAGTTTACAGTCCAGGATCAGTCACAGAGGAGCCATCAGATTACAGCCCATGATCAGTCACATAAGAGCCATCAGATTAGTCTAGGATCAGTCACTGATGAGAGATCAGATTACAGTCCAGGATCAGTCACAGATGAGAGATCAGATTACAGTCCAGGGTCAGTCACAGAGGAGCCATCAGATTACAGTCCATGATCAGTCACATAGGAGCCATCAGATTAGTCTAGGATCAGTCACAGATGAGAGATCAGATTACAGTCCATGGTCAGTCACAGAGGAGCCATCAGATTACAGTCCATGATCAGTCACATAGGAGCCATCAGATTAGTCTAGGATCAGTCACAGATGAGAGATCAGATTACAGTCCAGGATCAGTCACAGATGAGAGATCAGATTACAGTCCAGGATCAGTCACAGATGAGAGATCAGATTACAGTCCAGGGTCAGTCACAGAGGAGCCATCAGATTACAGTCCATGATCAGTCACATAGGAGCCATCAGATTAGTCTAGGATCAGTCACAGATGAGAGATCAGATTACAGTCCATGGTCAGTCACAGAGGAGCCATCAGATTACAGTCCATGATCAGTCACATAGGAGCCATCAGATTAGTCTAGGATCAGTCACAGATGAGAGATCAGATTACAGTCCAGAATCAGTCACAGATGAGAGATCAGATTACAGTCCAGGGTCAGGTGACCAGCTATTTACATACCTACACATCATAGTCTGCTGGATTTCTCACATCCCATCACTGCCCCCTAGTGGCAACATTGTAATAAGTACAACACCTGAACTTCACTTTTTCACAAACCTCCAAGAAACGCTCGCATCTTTGAAGAAAACCTGGTGAGTTTATATATAAATTTTCATCTAATTTTGAATGAGGAACGGTTATCAGCCAATCTCGACCTTGAGCCACGCAGCTGATCACAAAGGACCACCCGATAATATCCATAATGGAGCATCTGTTCAGAAGACACCTGAAGGACATAATGCGCCATTGTCTTTGAGCCGGGTGACAGGTCTTTACTTAAAGGGGGATTGTACTTCAAACATATCCTCAGGCATCGTCATGTTCATCGTTCAGTGACCCGAATCTCCACTCCACAGCAAGGACCACGGCGGCCAGTAACGATCACTAACTGGTGGCGATGATAGATTTAGGTCACGGCTAGAAATCAGTCTGCCCCCTGGTGTTCATTTGTGTCATTACACTGTATATTCCCATCTCTTACTAGGAATCCAGAGTTGGTTTTCTATGATCAGATGAAGCAGAAGATGACATCACACACGAGTGAGCTGAAAATCCAAGGCTAGGGCAGCCGATCTGCTCTTTCCCGCATGCTTTACACTGCAGCACTGCTCCAATCTGATTCCAGAAGAAGCCGATATTGCAGGAAACGAAGGCTCCTCAATGATGGGTGGGGGATATCTGTCCTCCATTTGTGTGTTGCAGGGTGAAACCTGCGGTGTTGGACCTGTTCATGTCTCTGGTCATCGCTGCATATTTGGGGCTCGTTCACCGAGCCGTCCGGGTGAGATAATCCTCCACATCACATATGGACGACTACTGGGGAACCCCTTAAAAAAAAAAAATGTCCCCCTTTCCCAGAATTTTGGTCCTGTATGTTGTAAGTTTATTCATCTAATCACCAAACAGAAGAAATAAGGGAAGACGTGATGGTGAGAAACAGCCGAGCTCAGCCGCCATCGCTCCAGCCCTTGACCGAAGACGCATGCTGTAAGCTACGCCGTGTATACTCCATATGGAAAAGCATTGCTAAATAAAATCACTTTTTTATGGAATTTTCATAAGAAATAAACCTTTTTTTTCTCAAGGTCTGATATACTCATAGTATGACTGGGAAGCCCCCTGACTGCCAGGACGATCCTACTGAAAATGACTGAGGAGCCCCCTTTTCACACACCGCTTACCTGCAGCGGACATCATTGATTGCAGCATGTTAAGAGTTAAACGACGTGCCATGAAGCGTGAAGGATCGGCGGGGGGCACGGTATCTGCGGTCCGTGATCACGTCCTGCCCATATGGGCAGATGCAGGAGAGCGGCATCTGACGACCCCTCTAAGGCAGTAATACTGAACTCTGGGGTCCACAGATGTCGCCGCCATCTTCACCTGCAGCGCGAGAAGTCACAGCAGGAAACAGGTCATCATCCGAGTAAATGTCCCACTCTGTCAGATATATTTTTTTTTAATAAAACTGCTACTTTCATTGAGTAGAACGATAACCGCAGCACTTTGCCAAATGTGCAAAACAAACCTACAGTCCCATGTAAATGTCAAACACAATCCAGTCCTGCTGTAGTGAGTAATCCGCGTGCAGCGGCCGCGAGACCCCGAGTTTGTAGCTTCCAGTGCTGTAGTGGGGTCTCACGGAGACGGAGAAGTCATAAATACAAGTCTCCGGGCAAGAAAGTGACAAACGTTCATCACATGAAGAATTGTGCGATGAGGTTAACGACGCCGAGGA
This sequence comes from Ranitomeya imitator, assembly GCF_032444005.1. Taxonomy (NCBI): domain Eukaryota; kingdom Metazoa; phylum Chordata; class Amphibia; order Anura; family Dendrobatidae; genus Ranitomeya; species Ranitomeya imitator. Next base: position 22,583,170 of record NC_091282.1, read on the forward strand.
CAATGATACAGATGTGTGCGATCACAGAGAACCACCTCAGCCGCTGCATGCGATATAAGGCGATCATGTGGATCAGAGAGGGGTAGACGAAGACGAAAGCAAGACCGCAGGCAGCTCCGGAGAACCTGAGGATGGAAAATCACATTATACAACGCTGAGACGGCCCAGAACGGAAATCACCAGGGTTACATCCTGTATTATACTCCAGAGCTGCACTCACTATTCTGCTGGTGCAGTCACTGTGTACATACATTACATTACTGATCCTGAGTTACCTCCTGTATTATACCCCAGAACTGCACTCACTATTCTGCTGGTGCAGTCACTGTGTACATACATTACATTACTGATCCTGAGTTACATCCTGTATTATACTCCAGAGCTGCACTCACTATTCTGCTGGTGCAGTCACTGTGTACATACATTACATTACTGATCCTGAGTTACATCCTGTATTATACCCCAGAGCTGCACTCACTATTCTGCTGGTGCAGTCACTGTGTACATACATTACATTACTGATCCTGAGTTACATCCTGTATTATACCCCAGAGCTGCACTCACTATTCTGCTGGTGCAGTCACTGTGTACATACATTACATTACTGATCCTGAGTTACCTCCTGTATTATACCCCAGAGCTGCACTCACTATTCTGCTGGTGCAGTCACTGTGTACATACATTACATTACTGATCCTGAGTTACCTCCTGTATTATACCCCAGAGCTGCACTCACTATTCTGCTGGTGCAGTCACTGTGTACATACATTACTGATCCTGAGTTACATCCTGTATTATACCCCAGAGCTGCACTCACTATTCTGCTGGTGCAGTCACTGTGTACATACATTATACTGATCCTGAGTTACATCCTGTATTATCCTCCAGAGCTGCACTCACTGTTCTGCTGGTGCAGTCACTGTGTACATACATTACTGATCCTGAGTTACATCCTGTATTATACTCCAGAGCTGCACTCACTATTCTGCTGGTGCAGTCACTGTGTACATACATTACATTACTGATCCTGAGTTACATCCTGTATTATCCTCCAGAGCTGCACTCACTATTCTGCTGGTGCAGTCACTGTGCACATACATTACATTACTGATCCTGAGTTACATCCTGTATTATACCCCAGAGCTGCACTCACTATTCTGCTGGTGCAGTCACTGTGTACATACATTAAATTACTGATCCTGAGTTACATCCTGTATTATACTCCAGAGCTGCACTCACTATTCTGCTGGTGCAGTCACTGTGTACATACATTACATTACTGATCCTGAGTTACATCCTGTAATATACCCCAGAACTGCACTCACTATTCTGCTAGTGCAGTCACTGTGTACATACATTACATTACTGATCCTGAGTTACATCCTGTATTATACCCCAGAGCTGCACTCACTATTCTGCTGGTGCCGTCACTGTGTACATACATTACATTACTGATCCTGAGTTACATCCTGTATTATACCCCAGAGCTGCACTCACTATTCTGCTGGTGCAGTCACTGTGTACATACATTACTGATCCTGAGTTACATCCTGTATTATACTCCAGAGCTGCACTCACTATTCTGCTGGTGCAGTCACTGTGTACATACATTACATTACTGATCCTGAGTTACCTCCTGTATTATACCCCAGAACTGCACTCACTATTCTGCTGGTGCAGTCACTGTGTACATACATTACATTACTGATCCTGAGTTACATCCTGTATTATACTCCAGAGCTGCACTCACTATTCTGCTGGTGCAGTCACTGTGTACATACATTACATTACTGATCCTGAGTTACATCCTGTATTATACCCCAGAGCTGCACTCACTATTCTGCTGGTGCAGTCACTGTGTACATACATTACATTACTGATCCTGAGTTACATCCTGTATTATACCCCAGAGCTGCACTCACTATTCTGCTGGTGCAGTCACTGTGTACATACATTACTGATCCTGAGTTACATCCTGTATTATACTCCAGAGCTGCACTCACTATTCTGGTGGTGCAGTCACTGTGTACATATATTACATTACTGATCCTGAGTTACATCCTGTATTATACCCCAGAGCTGCACTCACTATTCTGCTGGTGCAGTCACTGTGTACATACATTACATTACTGATCCTGAGTTACCTCCTGTATTATACCCCAGAGCTGCACTCACTATTCTGCTGGTGCAGTCACTGTGTACATACATTACATTACTGATCCTGAGTTACCTCCTGTATTATACCCCAGAGCTGCACTCACTATTCTGCTGGTGCAGTCACTGTGTACATACATTACTGATCCTGAGTTACATCCTGTATTATACCCCAGAGCTGCACTCACTATTCTGCTGGTGCAGTCACTGTGTACATACATTATACTGATCCTGAGTTACATCCTGTATTATCCTCCAGAGCTGCACTCACTGTTCTGCTGGTGCAGTCACTGTGTACATACATTACTGATCCTGAGTTACATCCTGTATTATACTCCAGAGCTGCACTCACTATTCTGCTGGTGCAGTCACTGTGTACATACATTACATTACTGATCCTGAGTTACATCCTGTATTATCCTCCAGAGCTGCACTCACTATTCTGCTGGTGCAGTCACTGTGCACATACATTACATTACTGATCCTGAGTTACATCCTGTATTATACCCCAGAGCTGCACTCACTATTCTGCTGGTGCAGTCACTGTGTACATACATTAAATTACTGATCCTGAGTTACATCCTGTATTATACTCCAGAGCTGCACTCACTATTCTGCTGGTGCAGTCACTGTGTACATACATTACATTACTGATCCTGAGTTACATCCTGTAATATACCCCAGAGCTGCACTCACTATTCTGCTGGTGCCGTCACTGTGTACATACATTACATTACTGATCCTGAGTTACATCCTGTATTATACCCCAGAGCTGCACTCACTATTCTGCTGGTGCAGTCACTGTGTACATACATTACTGATCCTGAGTTACATCCTGTATTATACTCCAGAGCTGCACTCACTATTCTGGTGGTGCAGTCACTGTGTACATATATTACATTACTGATCCTGAGTTACATCCTGTATTATACCCCAGAGCTGCACTCACTATTCTGCTGGTGCAGTCACTGTGTACATACATTACATTACTGATCCTGAGTTACCTCCTGTATTATACCCCAGAGCTGCACTCACTATTCTGCTGGTGCAGTCACTGTGTACATACATTACTGATCCTGAGTTACATCCTGTATTATACCCCAGAGCTGCACTCACTATTCTGCTGGTGCAGTCACTGTGTACATACATTATACTGATCCTGAGTTACATCCTGTATTATCCTCCAGAGCTGCACTCACTGTTCTGCTGGTGCAGTCACTGTGTACATACATTACTGATCCTGAGTTACATCCTGTATTATACTCCAGAGCTGCACTCACTATTCTGCTGGTGCAGTCACTGTGCACATACATTACATTACTGATCCTGAGTTACATCCTGTATTATCCTCCAGAGCTGCACTCACTGTTCTGCTGGTGCAGTCACTGTGTACATACATTATACTGATCCTGAGTTACATCCTGTATTATCCTCCAGAGCTGCACTCACTATTCTGCAGATACATGCATTCTTATCTTGCACTGTACTTGGTGCTTATTATTGGGGGTTAGGCCGTTGTCTTCCATCTTCTCCGCTTGCAGCAGACGCCGTATTCATATGAACTGCTATGTGATGCAAGGACATGGGGGACACAAGCCAAGGACCCCCCCTCTACGACCCCCATAGGGTTAATAAACGGCAGGTAAAATGCCAGCATGAATGGGAAATGATTGTGGCCCCCCAGACACATTGCTGCTCTTACCTGATGATGACTCCAATGTTGGGGTAGAATTTGGCCATGAGGACCCCACAGCCGACGACAACGACGTTCAGTCCCAGGACGTGGAAGATGCTGAAATATAAAAGGGGAAGACAAAGTGGAAGCCGAGATTGTTACATTGTGACATTTTTTCCCCCCACCAGATATGTAACAAAGTTTAGACACAAATGGTTCTGGTCCAACATAAAGTATCAGGTTCTGCCCCAGACGTAGACGCTGGTTAACCACTTCATGACCAGATGCTATTAAACAATATACCATCAATGAATGTTGTCACTCACTGACAGCAGCGGAGATCCTAATAAAGGGAATTCATTACAAATCTCATCCAAAATGATTACTTGCCTTATACAAGACTGGACGCCGTCCCTTTAAGTCAGGGATCTGAGACGTCAAACTCAAATGCACAGAGGCCATGATTGAAAGCTTAGACATGGTCGCGGACGACCATATTAAAAAAAAGGTCTACAAATGAGGACGTTTTTTCCTTATCAAATAGAACGATGAAACTTTTCATATGGAAACAAACTTAAAGGTTTGTTCGACGAACAAAGTACATATTAATGAAAAGATCTTAGAATAAAATATTGTAATAATATAATCTGTTATGGAAGAGCAGTAAAAAGCAGATGGCCTCCCACATAGCCCTCCATACAGTACAATGGCCCCCACATGGCCCTCCATACAGTACAATGGCCCCCACATAGCCCTCCATACAGTACAATGGCCCCCACATAGCCCTCCATACAGTACAATGGCCCCCACATAGCCCTCCATACAGTATAATGGCCCCCACATAGCCCTCCATACAGTACAATGGCCCCCACATAGCCCTCCATACAGTATAATGGCCCCCACATAGCCCTCCATACAGTATAATGGCCCCCACATAGCCCTCCATACAGTACAATGGCCCCCACATAGCCGTCCATACAGTATAATGGCCCCCACATAGCCCTCCATACAGTACAATGGCCCCCACATAGCCCTCCATACAGTATAATGGCCCCCACATAGCCCTCCATACAGTACAATGGCCCCCCACATAGCTCTCCATACAGTACAATGGCCCCCACATAGCTCTCCATACAGTACAATGGCCCCCACATAGCCCTCCATACAGTACAATGGCCCCCACATAGCCCTCCATACAGTACAATGGCCCCCACATAGCTCTCCATACAGTACAATGGCCCCCACATAGCCGTCCATACAGTATAATGGCCCCCACATAGCCCTCCATACAGTATAACGGCCCCCCATACAGTATAATGGCACCCACATAGCCCTCCATACAATATAATGCCCCCCATACAATATAATGGCTCCCCATAACCCTCCTTACAGTATAGTGGCACCCACATAGCCCTCCATACAGTATAATGTCCCCACATAGTGCTCCATACATTATAACGGCCCCACATAGCCCTCATAGAATGGTAGAGTTGGAAGGGACCTCCTGGGTCATCTGGTCCAACCCCCTGCTCAAAGCTGGATTCACTAAATCATCCCAGACAGATGTTTGTCCGGCCTCTGTTTGAAGACTTCCATTGAAGGAGAACTCACCACCTCTCGTGGCCGCCTGTTCCACTCATTGATCTCCTTCACTGTCAAAAAGTTTTTTCTAACATCTAATCTGTGTCTCCTCCCATTCAGTTTCATCCCATTGCTTCTAGTCTTTCCTTGTGCAAATGAGAATAAAGATGATTTTTCTACAATATGACATCCTTTGAGATATTTGTAGACAGCTATTAAGTCTACTCTCTCTCTCTTCTTTTTTGCAGCTAAACATTCCCAAATCCTGTAAACGTTCCTCATAGGACATGGTTTGCAGACCGGTCACCATTCTGGTCGCTCTTCTCTGAACTTGCTCCAGTCTGTTGATGTCTTTTTTAAAATGTGGTGCCCAAAACTGGACGCAGTATTCCAGATGAGGTCTGACCAAAGAGGAGTAGAGGGCAATAATGACTTCACGTGATCTAGGCTGTATGCTTCTGTTAATACATCCCAGAATTGTATTTGCCTTTTTTGCTGCTGCATCACACTGTTGACTCATGTTCAGTCTGTGATCTATTAGTATACCCAAGTCTTTTTCACATGTGCTGTTGCTCAGCCCTATTCCTCCCATTCTGTATATGCTTTTTTCATTTTTATTGCCAAGATTGCCTCCATACAGTATAATGGCCCCCACGTAGTTCCCACTGTCCCATGCCAAATATAATCACCCTGATGGCCAGATCTGTCCCATGGGCAAGCGTTTCACATGTGTGCTTTAAATAAACCATGACATTTAAAAAAAAAAACAACAAAAATAAAACCTCACCTTGGGTAAGTGTTTCCAAAAACATGTCCTAAAAGCTGCACCCTGACCAGATATCCCAGCAGCGGGTAGACGGTCATCATTTGGAAGAGTAGGAAGATTCTTGCAATGAACGACAGGACGTCGTTACTTGGAAAGTTGTCGAGAAAATTCTAGATGGGAGAAAATAAAATAAAGGAAAGATAAAAAAAAAACCTTAAAATGCAAAAGCCGCCTACTCTTTTGGCGACCCATTAAGCTCCTTGCAACACAAAGGGGTGAGGAAAGGGAAGCTCTATTTGATTAACTGCATACAGGTCCTTCTCAAAAAATTAGCATATAGTGTTAAATTTCATTATTTACCATAATGTAATGATTACAATTAAACTTTCATATATTATAGATTCATTATCCACCAACTGAAATTTGTCAGGTCTTTTATTGTTTTAATACTGATGATTTTGGCATACAACTCCTGATAACCCAAAAAACCTGTCTCAATAAATTAGCATATCAAGAAAAGGTTCTCTAAACAACCTATTACCCTAATCTTCTGAATCAACTAATTAACTCTAAACACATGCAAAAGATACCTGAGGCTTTTATAAACTCCCTGCCTGGTTCATTACTCAAAACCCCCATCATGGGTAAGACTAGCGACCTGACAGATGTCAAGAAGGCCATCATTGACACCCTCAAGCAAGAGGGTAAGACCCAGAAAGAAATTTCTCAACAAATAGGCTGTTCCCAGAGTGCTGTATCAAGGCACCTCAATGGTAAGTCTGTTGGAAGGAAACAATGTGGCAGAAAACGCTGTACAACGAGAAGAGGAGACCGGACCCTGAGGAAGATTGTGGAGAAGGACCGATTCCAGACCTTGGGGAACCTGAGGAAGCAGTGGACTGAGTCTGGTGTGGAAACATCCAGAGCCACCGTGCACAGGCGTGTGCAGGAAATGGGCTACAGGTGCCGCATTCCCCAGGTAAAGCCACTTTTGAACCATAAACAGCGGCAGAGGCGCCTGACCTGGGCTACAGAGAAGCAGCACTGGACTGTTGCTAAGTGGTCCCAAGTACTTTTTTCTGATGAAAGCAAATTTTGCATGTCATTCGGAAATCAAGGTGCCAGAGTCTGGAGGAAGACTGGGGAGAAGGAAATGCCAAAATGCCTGAAGTCCAGTGTCAAGTACCCACAGTCAGTGATGGTGTGGGGTGCCATGTCAGCTGCTGGTGTTGGTCCACTGTGTTTCATCAAGGGCAGGGTCAATGCAGCTAGCTATCAGGAGATTTTGGAGCACTTCATGCTTCCATCGGCTGAAATGCTTTATGGAGATGAAGATTTCATTTTTCAGCACGACCTGGCACCTGCTCACAGTGCCAAAACCACTGGTAAATGGTTTACTGACCATGGTATTACTGTGCTCAATTGGCCTGCCAACTCTCCTGACCTGAACCCCATAGAGAATCTGTGGGATATTGTGAAGAGAAAGTTGAGAGACGCAAGACCCAACACTCTGGATGAGCTTAAGGCCGCTATTGAAGCATCCTGGGCCTCCATAACATCTCAGCAGTGTCACAGGCTGATTGCCTCCATGCCACGCCGCATTGAAGCAGTCATTTCTGCCAAAGGATTCCCGACCAAGTATTGAGTACATAACTGAACATTATTATTTGTTGGTTTTTTTGTTTGTTATTAACCCCTTCCCGACCTTTGACGCCACGTAGGCGTCATGAAAGTCGGTGCCAATCCGACCCATGACGCCTATGCGGCGTCATGGAAAGATCGCGTCCCTGCAGATCGGGTGAAAGGGTTAACTCCCATTTCACCCGATCTGCAGGGACAGGGGGAGTGGTAGTTTAGCCCAGGGGGGGTGGCTTCACCCCCTCGTGGCTACGATCGCTCTGATTGGCTGTTGAAAGTGAAACTGCCAATCAGAGCGATTTGTAATATTTCACCCATTATAACGGGTGAAATATTACAATCCAGCCATGGCCGATGCTGAAATATCATCGGCCATGGCTGGAAATACTAGTGTGCCCCCACCCCACCCCTCCGATCGCCCCCCCACCCCCCCCCCGATCTGGCCGGTACACTGCTCCGGCTCCCCTCCGCCCTGTGCTCCGCTCCCCCCCGTACTCGTGTCCGCTCCCCCCGTGCTCCAATCACCCCCCCGTGCTCCAATCACCCCCCCTGCACTCCGATCCACCCCCCCCCGTGCTCCGTTCCACCCCCCCGTGCTCCGTTCCAGCCCCCCCGTGCTCCGTTCCACCCCTCCCGCGCTCCGATTCCCCCCCCCGTGCTCCGATCCCCCCCCCCCGTGGTCCCCCCCCACCCTATCATACTTACCGATCCAGCCGTGGTCCCGTCCGTCTTCTCCCGGGCGCCGCCATCTTCCAAAATGGCGGGCGCATGTGCAGTGCGCCCGCCGAATCTGCCGGCCGGCAGATTCGTTCCAAAGTGCATTTTGATCACTGAGATATAATCTATCTCAGTGATCAAAATAAAAAAAATAATAAATGACCCCCCCCCCTTTGTCACCCCCATAGGTAGGGACAATAAAAAAATAAAGAAATTTTTTTTTTTCCACTAATGTTAGAATAGGGTTAGGGGTAGGGTTAGGGTTAGGGGTAGGGGTAGGGTTAGGGGTAGGGTTAGGGGTAGGGGTAGGGGTAGGGTTAGGGGTAGGGGTAGGGGTAGGGTTAGGGTTAGGGGTAGGGGTAGGGGTAGGGTTAGGGGTAGGGTTAGGGGTAGGGGTAGGGGTAGGGTTAGGGGTAGGGGTAGGGGTAGGGTTAGGGTTAGGGTTAGGGGTAGGGTTAGGGGTAGGGTTAGGGGTAGGGGTAGGGGTAGGGGTAGGGTTAGGGGTAGGGGTAGGGTTAGGGTTAGGGGTAGGGGTAGGGTTAGGGTTAGGGGTAGGGGTAGGGTTAGGGGTAGGGTTAGGGCTAGGGTTAGGGTTAGGAATGTGCACACGTATTCTGGTCCTCTGCGGATTTTTCCGCTGCGGATTTGATAAATCCGCAGTGCTAAACCGCTGCGGATTTACCGCGTTTTTTTCTGCGCATTTCACTGCGGTTTTACAATTGCGATTTTCTATTGGAGCAGTTGTAAAACCGCTGCGGAATCCGCACAAAGAAGTGACATGCTGCGGAATGTAAACCGCTGCATTTCCGTGCAGTTTTTCCGCAGCATGTGTACAGCGATTTTTGTTTCCCATAGGTTTACATTGAACTGTACACTCATGGGAAACTGCTGCGGATCCGCAGCGTTTTCCGCAGCGTGTGCACATACCTTTAGAATTAGGCTATGTGCACACGGTGCGGATTTGGCTGCGGATTCGCAGCAGTGTTCCATCAGGTTTACAGTACCATGTAAACATATGAAAAACCAAATCCGCTGTGCCCGTGATGCGGAAAATACCGCGCGGGAACGCTGCGTTGTATTTTCCGCAGCATGTGAATTCTTTGTGCGGATTCCGCAGCGTTTTACACCTGTTCCTCAATAGGAATCCGCAGGTGAAATCCGCACAAAAAACACTGGAAATCCGCGGAAAATCCGCAGGTAAAACACAGTGCCTTTTACCCGCAGATTTTTCAAAAATGGTGCGGAAATATCTCACACGAATCCGCAACGTGGGCACATAGCCTTAGGGTTAGGGTTGGAATTAGTGTTGTGGTTAGGGGTGTGTTGGGGTTAGGGTTGTGATTAGGATTATGGCTACAGTTGGGATTAGGGTTAGGGGTGTGTTGGGGTTAGTGTTGGAGTTAGAATTGAGGGGTTACCACTGTTTAGGCACATCAGGGGTCTCCAAACGCAACATGGCGCCACCATTGATTCCAGCCAATCTCGTATTCAAAAATTCAAATGGTGCTCCCTCACTTCCGAGCCCCGACGTGCGCCCAAACAGTGGTTTACCCCCACATATGGGGTACCAGCATACTCAGGACAAACTGCGCAACAATTACTGGGGTCCAATTTCTCCTGTTACCCTTGTGAATCTAAAAAAATGCTTGCTAAAACATAATTTTTGAGGAAAGAAAAATGATTTTTTATTTTCACGGCTCTGTGTTGTAAACGTCTGTGAAGCACTTGGGGGTTCAAAGTGCTCACCACATATCTAGATAAGTTCCTTGGGGGGTCTAGTTTCCAAAATGGGGTCACTTGTGGGGGGTTTCTACTGTTTAGGCACACCAGGGGCTCTGCAAACGCAACGTGACGCCCGCAGACCATTCCATCAAAGTCTGCATTTCAAAAGTCACTACTTCCCTTCTGAGCCCCGACGTGTGCCCAAACAGTGGTTTACCCCCACATATGGGGTATCAGCGTACTCAGGAGAAACTGGACAACAACTTTTGGGGTCCAATTTCTCCTGTAACCCTTGGGAAAATAAAAAATTCTGGGCTAAATAATTATTTTTGAGGAAAGAAAACGTATTTATTATTTTCACGGCTCTGCATTATAAACTTCTATGAAGCACTTGGGGGTTCAAAGTGCTCACCACACATCTAGATAAGTTCCTTTCAGGGTCTAGTTTCCAAAATGGGGTCACTTGTGGGGGGTTTCTACTGTTTAGGCACATCAGGGGCTCTGCAAACGCAACGTGACGCCCGCAGAGCATTCCATCAAAGTCTGCATTTCAAAACGTCACTACTTCAATTCCAAGCCCCGGCATGTGCCCAAACAGTAGTTTACCCCCACATATGGGGTATCACCGTACTCAGGAGAAACTGGACAACAAATATTGGGGTCAAATTTCTCCTGTTACCCTTGGGAAAATTAAAAAACTCTGGGCTAAATAATTATTTTTGAGGAAAGAAAACGTATTTATTATTTTCACGGCTCTGCATTATAAACTTCTATGAAGCACTTGGGGGTTCAAAGTGCTCACCACACATCTAGATAAGTTCCTTTGGGGGTCTAGTTTCCAAAATGGGGTCACTTGTGGGGGGTTTCTACTGTTAAGCCACATCAGGGGCTCTGCAAACGCAACGTGACGCCCACAGAGCATTCCATCAAAGTCTGCATTTCAAAACGTCACTACTTCACTTCCGAGCCCCGGCATGTGCCCAAACAGTGATTTACCCCCACATATGGGGTATCCGCGTACTCAGGAGAAACTGGACAACAACTTTTGGGGTCAAATTTCTCCTGTTACCCTTGGGAAAATAAAAAATTGCAGGCTAAAAGATCATTTTTGAGAAAATAATTTTTTTTTTTTTTTTCATGGCTCTGCGTTATAAACTTCTGTGAAGCACTTGGGGGTTCAAAGTCCTCACCACACATCTAGATTAGTTCCTTTGGGGGTCTAGTTTCTAAAATGGTGTCATTTCTGGGGGATCTCCAATGTTTAGGCACACAGGGGCTCTCCAAACGTGACATGGTGTCCGCTAATGATTGGAGCTAATTTTCCATTTAAAAAGCCAAATGGCGTGCCATCCCTTCCGAGCCCTGCCGTGCGCCCAAACAGTGGTTTACCCCCACATATGGGGTATCAGCGTACTCAGGACAAACTGGACAACAATATTTGGGGTCCAATTTCTCCTATTATCCTTGGCAAAATAGGAAATTCCAGGCTAAAAAATCATTTTTGAGGAAAGAAAAATTATTTTTTATTTTCATGGCTCTGCGTTATAAACTTCTGTGAAGCACCTGGGGGTTTAAAGTGCTCAATATGCATCTAGATAAGTTCCTTGGGGGGTCTAGTTTCCAAAATGGGGTCACTTGTGCGGGAGCTCCAATGTTTAGGCACACAGGGGCTCTCCAAACGCGACATGGTGTCCGCTAACAATTGGAGCTAATTTTCCATTCAAAAAGTCAAATGGCGCGCCTTCTCTTCCGAGCCCTGCCGAGTGCCCAAACAGTGGTTTACCCCCACATATGAGGTATCGGCGTACTCAGGAGAAATTGCCCAACAAATTTTATGATCCATTTTATCCTACTGCCCATGTGAAAATGAAAAAATTGAGGCGAAAAGAATTTTTTTGTGAAAAAAAAGTACTTTTTCATTTTTACAGATCAATTTGTGAAGCACCTGAGGGTTTAAAGTGCTCACTAGGCATCTAAATTAGTTCCTTGGGGGGTCTAGTTTCCAAAATGGGGTCACTTGTGGGGGAGCGCCAATGTTTAGGCACACAGGAGCTATCCAAACGCGACATGGTGTCCGCTAACGATGGAAATAATTTTTCATTCAAAAAGTCAAATGGCGCTCCTTCCCTTCCGAGCCTTACCATGTGCCCAAACAGTGGTTTACCTCCACATGTGAGGTATTGGTGTACTCAGGAGAAATTGCCCAACACATTTTAGGATCCATTTTATCCTGTTGCCCATGTGAAAATGAAAAAATTGAGGCTAAAAGAATTTTTTTGTGAAAAAAAAGTACTTTTTCATTTTTACGGATCAATTTGTGAAGCACCTGGGGGTTCAAAGTGCTCACTATGCATCTAGATAAGTTCCTTGGGGCGTCTAGTTTCCAAAATGGGGTCACTTGTGGGGGAGCTCCAATTTTTAGGCACACGGGGGCTCTCCAAACGTGACATGGTGTCCGCTAAAGAGTGGAGCCAATTTTTGATTCAAAAAGTCAAATGGCGCTCCTTCCCTTCCAAGCCCTGCCGTGCGCCAAAACAGTGGTTTACCCCCACATATGAGGTATCAGCGTACTCAGGACAAATTGGACAACAACTTTCGTGGTTCAGTTTCTCCTTTTACCATTGGGAAAATAAAAAAATTGTTGCTAAAAGATAATTTTTGTGACTAAAAAGTTAAATGTTCATTTTTTCCTTCCATGTTGCTTCTGCTGCTGTGAAGCACCTGAAGGGTTAATAAACTTCTTGAATGTGGTTTTGAGTACCTTGAGGGGTGCAGTTTTTAGAATGGTGTCACTTTTGGGTATTTTCAGCCATATAGACCCCTCAAACTGACTTCAAATGTGAGGTGGTCCCTAAAAAAAATGGTTTTGTAAATTTCGTTGTAAAAATGACAAATCGCTGGTCGAATTTTAACCCTTATAACTTCCTAACAAAAAAAAATTTTGTTTCCAAAATTGTGCTGATGTAAAGTAAACATGTGGGAAATGTTATTTATTAACTATTTTGTGTCACATATCTCTCTGGTTTAACAGAATAAAAATTCAAAATGTGAAAATTGCGAAATTTTCAAAATTTTCGCCAAATTTCCGTGTTTATCACAAATAAATGCAGAATTTATTGACCTAAATTTACCACTAACATGAAGCCCAATATGTCACGAAAAAACAATCTCAGAACCGCTAGGATCCGTTGAAGCGTTCCTGAGTTATTACCTCATAAAGGGACACTGGTCAGAATTGCAAAAAACGGCAAGGTCTTTAAGGTCAAAATAGGCTGGGTCTTGAAGGGGTTAAAAAACACTTTTATTTGATTGGATGGGTGAAATATGCTAATTTATTGAGACAGGTTTTTTGGGTTATCAGGAGTTGTATGCCAAAATCATCAGTATTAAAACAATAAAAGACCTGACAAATTTCAGTTGGTGGATAATGAATCTATAATATATGAAAGTTTAATTGTAATCATTACATTATGGTAAATAATGAAATTTAACACTATATGCTAATTTTTTGAGAAGGACCTGTAGATGCCGCAGTTGCAGCATCTGAGTGGTAAATAGCCGGGCTTGGTGATATTTCCATTCCTGGCTGTTTATGCAGCACACAGAGAATTTCTGGAAGGGGCAAATTTCTTTATATAAAACTGCAAAATGTAAATCTGACATAAGATAGCTACTCACTTGCTGGATGCAATCCTTGGTCAAAGGTGGAGACGGGAACAAGCCGAACACCATCACCCCAACGTACATGTATGTTAATCCGACAAGCAGATAAGCCACCGAGAGGTCTCTGACCTGTAAGGACAAACGTGACATAAACAACCCAGAGCCTGAGCAGCTCCCGGTGACCATCCCGTGTGAGGAGCAGAGATTATGCTTCTCTTCCTGTTCTCATCGGGGAAGGTCTCTGCATTCAACCCTCACCATATAGGAGATGTAAAAAGTCGCCCTCTCAATGACTGAAACGATCAGAAAAATGTACGGGATCGGCAAAGAGCGCCATCGATGAGCGTGAATTTAACAGATTCCAGGTAGCATTTGGTGATGGGGCCACAGGGTGCTGGATGTACCCAGGGATGGGGGGGGAATGGACCCTGACCACTGGGTGCTGGATGGACCCAGGGATGGACACAGACCACTGGGTGCTGGATGTACCAGGAATGGAGGGATAAACCCAGACCACAGGGTGCTGGATGGACCCAGGGATGGACACAGACCACTGGATGCTGGATGTACCAGGGATGGAGGGATAAACCCAGACCAGAGGGTGCTGGATGGACCCAGGGATGGACACAGACCACTGGGTGCTGGATGTACCAGGGATGTAGGGATGAACCCAGACCACTGGGTGCTGGATGGACCCAGGGATGGACACAGACCACTGGGTGCTGGATGTACCAGGGATGAAGGGATGAACCCAGACCACCGGAAGCTGGATGGACCCAGGGATGGAGGGATGAACCCAGACCACCAGGTGCTGGATGGACCCAAGGATGGAGGGATGAACCCAGACCACTGGGTGCTGGATGGACCCAGGGATGGAGGGATGAACCCAGACCATTGGGTGCTGGATGGACCCAGGGATGGACACAGACCACTGGGTGCTGGATGTACCAGGGATGAACCCAGACCACCGGGTGCTGGATGGACCCAGGGATGGACTCAGACCACTGGGTGCTGGATGAAGCAGGGATGGAGGGATGAATCCAAACCACCGGGTGCTGGATGGACCCAGGGATGAACCCAGACCACTGGGTGCTGGATGAAGCAGGGATGGAGGGATGAATCCAAACCACCGGGTGCTGGATGGACCCAGGCTTGGAGGCATGAACCCAGACCACTGGGTGCTGGATGGACCCAGGGATGGACACAGACCACTGGATGCTGGATGTACCAGGGATGGAGGGATGAACCCAGACCACCGGGTGCTGGATGGACCCAGGGATGGGGGGGTGGACCCTGACCACTGGACGGACGCCGACCACTGGGTGCTGGATGAACCCGGGGATGGACCCTGACCACTGGGTGCTGGATGGACCCAGGGATGGGAGGATGGACCCTGACCACTGGGTGCTGGATGGATCCAGGGATGGGAGGATGGACCCTGACCACTGGGTGCTGGATGGTTCCAATTTTGGCGTAACATATAAATGAATATTGCCCCAGGTAAGTGTTAGACTTACGTTATTCTCAGGCTTCCGGTTGTTCTTCAGCAGAGTAATGATGCAGTTATGAATGAAGAACGCGAGAGTGAGGATTCCCGTCAGCTGAGGGAAGGAAAATCTGAACTCTGGAAAACACAAGGATTAATCAAAAATTACTACATTGACTTCCCTGTCCTAACATCTGGAGAACATGGGGTAATGCTTAGGAATTACATGGTCTCGCCTAGGAGCTTGGTCTTTGGCTGCAGCACCTGGAGACATCATTGACCTGGATGTGCTCTGTAACCGGTCATGTACCCGAGGAGCAGCGTCTGTCCCGTGTGCTGGACGTTCAGTGCGGCCGTGCATTATGTGTGTGTATGGTGAGAGCTGGTCAGCTTATAGGACTGGCCTCAGTCATCGTAGCCGCATGCTCCTCATCTGAGTTTCTAAAAAGTCTGTTCTCTCTGTAACGCAGCAGCGCTTCAGAGTAAATCTCGCCCAGCTGCACCAGCCATGGAGCGATTTGTGGTGTTCGGGCTTCAGGGTCCTGCAGACTAAAGCCCCATACACATTAGACTCATGTCAGCTGAAGCCGCTGGTATCCCTGGGCTCGGCCAACACTACCGTGACTGGGGGCCCTGCACAGTGGATTCTCGGGGGAGTTAAGGATCTGGTGTGCCAACTTTTGGACTGCTGATCCTTAAATTGTCCTGGTGATCAGACGCCAGAGAAAACAAGAGCGCTCGTCTGAAACGATCATCAGACGGGCTTAAAAACACTATTCAGAAATGTGGGTTAATAATCAGCATAATAACATTTCACATTCTTACCTGGAACAAAATATTCTTGTACATCATCCCAGTGGAACTCAAAATGAAACCCAATGCGGAAGGCTTTATAGGTCACGAGAGACACCAGGTAGAGGACGGACGCCGTGCCTGAAAACAGAGCAAAACCCGTAACACCGCCATCAGGATCTACTCTCCGCTACATCCCTGCATTTTGTCAGGGTTTTTTTTTTTCTCTAGTAGATTGTTATTACGTGATAACACCACGTGAAGATCACGTACCCAAGACATTGAATTTAGCAAAAAACGATGGCGAGCGGAAGTTCAGGAGCGGCAGGAGAACGACGATCAGATAGAGAGGGACGGTGCCCGTCTTACTCCACCAGTCTTCAAACTGCTGAAACCCCGTCCCATTGCCAGTGGTCGTGTCCACGGTCGTGTTAGACGGGGTACCGTCTCCAGTGTTCGGACAGATAACTAAAAATGGAAAACATTAAGGTAATGAATAAAAAAAAATATAGTTCTTACCGATAACGGTATTTCTCTGAGCCCATGACGGCACCACGGAGAGAGGGGATCCGCCCACCAAGGACAGGAAACCTACGGATAAAAAGGCGGTACCACTCTCCTGCATCAGTTTGTTTACATAGATAACGATGGGAGACTACTAAGACATTTGTAAAATTTTTAACTGTTTAGCATAACAAGATACCGCGTGACTATAAAAGGACTATGGCACTATTTCAATGTGTGCACCCATAAGTGAAGGGAGGGAATGTACGGGTGCCGTCATGGGCTCAGAGAAATACCGTTATCGGTAAGAACTAGATTTTTCTCTGATCGCCCATGACGGCACCACGGAGAGAATTGCATAGATAGTACATTCAGGGGGGGACCACCGCCTCCAGAACCCTTTTACCAAAAGTAAGGTCTGAAGAGGAGATTAGTTCCAATCTATAGTGCCTATAGAATGTGGATGGTGAAGACCAGGTAGCAGCTCTACATATCTGGTCTATGGAAGCTCCGGCCTTCTCCGCCCAGGAAGTTGCCACTGCCCTCGTTGAGTGAGCCTTAACCTCCCCGGGAACGGGCATCCCACTTGCTGAATATGATAGACTGATGGCGTCTGTGATCCATCTTGCTATGGTGGCTTTAGATGCTTTTTTCCCCTTCCGGGGACCCTGGAAACACACAAACAGAGAGGAATCCTCCCTACTCTCTCTAGTGACTTCTAGGTAATGTAAGAGACATCTTCTTACATCTAGAGTATGTAGTGTTTGTTTCTCCTTGTTCTTAGGGTTGGGGCAGAAGGAGGGGAGAGATATCTCTTGAGACCTGTGAAATTTTGAAGCCACTTTCGGGAGATATGCTGGGTCTGTTTTTAGGACAACCCTATCCTCTAGAAATTGTGTGTGAGGAGGGTTGGCTGAAAGAGCCTGTAAGTCGCTGACCCTACGGGCAGAAGTGAGGGCGACTAATAGAGCTGTTTTGAGGGATAGTGTTTTTATTGTAGATTCATGTAATGGTTCGAATGGAGGACTGGTCAGGGCTTTAAGGACCAAGTTTAAGTCCCATTGAGGAACCACTTTTACTGGCAGGGGCCTTGATCTTCCTGCTGCTCTAATGAATCTAGAGACCCACCTATTTGAAGCTAGGTCAAAATTAAATAGGGCTCCTAATGCTGCCACGTGAACTTTAAGGGTACTGGTGGCTAAACCCATATCCAACCCGTTTTGTAGGAACTCTAATATGGAATTGATGGGAATCTCTTTCCCTATTTTTGCACCTGAAAAGGACAGAAACTTTTTCCATATTTTGCCGTACTGTTTTGTTGTAACCGGCTTCCTACTTTTTAATAGAGTTGAGATTAACCCCGAAGAAAACCCTCTGCTTTCTAATATTTTCCTCTCAAGAGCCAGGCTGTCAAGTGCAAGTTCTTTACTTGTGGATGACAGATTGGGCCCTGTGACAACAGATCCTGGAGGTCTGGTAATACCCAAGGGTCGGATATTGACATTTTCCTCATCCATGAGAACCAAGGTCTCTTCGGCCAGAATGGGGCAATAAGAATGACCAGCGCCCCGTCCTCCCGAATCTTCCTCAGCACTGCTGGAATCAGAATGAGGGGAGGAAAGGCATAGACCAGATGGTGACCCCAAGGAATCAGGAACGCGTCCACAGCTACCGGGTTCCCCAGGGGAGATAGGGAGCAAAAGGAGGCTACTTTTTTGTTTAAATGGCTCGCGAAGAGATCTATTTTGGGAACACCCCATTTTTGTGTGATCTGGGTAAATATCTCTGGATTTAGTTCCCATTCCCCCTGTTTTAGGCTGGATCGACTGAGGAAGTCTGCCTTGTAATTGTCTACCCCCTTTATGTGTAGGCTTGTCAGGGATAGAAAGTTGCTCTCGGCTAATTGAAGGATCGAGTTGGTCACTTCCATTAGGCTTTTGGAACGGGTACCCCCCTGATGGTTTATGTAGGACACTACCACCCGATTGTCCGACATCACCCTTACATGGTGAGATTGAAGGACTCCCGAGAATTCCTGAAGGGCAAATTTTACAGCCAGGAGTTCCTTCATATTGGAGGAATTGTTTGCAAGGGAAGGAGACCAAATGCCCTGAGCTACCAAGTCGCCCAGATGAGCTCCCCACCCTGAGGGGCTTGCGTCCGTGGTTAGGACCTTTGATATCGGGATTACCCATGGGACTCCCTGGGAAAGATTTTCCTGCAACGTCCACCAAATCAGAGAGTGATTGGTGCGAGGAGATAATGTTAACCGCCCGTCTAAATGCTCTCCTAGGAGGATTTGCTCTGAAAGTAGCTGCCATTGGAGATCTCTTGAGTGTAGTTGGGCCCACTGGACCGCAGGAATGCAAGAGGTCATAGAGCCTAACAGGGACATGCCCTGACGGAGAGTTATAGAGGGGAGAGATTGTACTCTTAACGTTAAGCTCATTATCTTTTGTATTTTGCTCTCTGGGAGCCGGCATTCCATTTTCCTGGAGTCTAGAGTGAGACCTAGGTACTCCTGAACCTGAGAAGGCACCAATCTGGATTTCTCTAGGTTTATTAGCCAGCCCAGGTCTTTTAGAGAATGAATCACTAAATCTAGCCGATTCATACAATGTTGCGGGGAGGAGCCTATCACCAGGAAGTCGTCCAAATATGGTACGATCAGGGTGTTTTCTTCCCTGAGGTGAGCCATTACCTCCACGACCAGCTTTGTAAAGACCCTTGGAGCTATTGCTAGGCCAAATGGTAGGGCTGTGAATTGGAAGTGGCTTAGGACTCCCTTGATGTGGATTGCCATTCTGAGGAATCTTTGGTGATCCTTGTGTATTGGGACGTGATAATACGCGTCCTTCAGGTCCAGGACCACCATGAAGCATTGAGGAAACAGCATTTTGATTGATGATTTTATCGTTTCCATCTTGAATGCCTGAACCTCTAGGTAATTGTTTAGGTTCCTCAAATTGATAATAGTCCTGAAGGAACCGTCCGGTTTCTTTCTCAGGAACAGAGGGGAATAGTACCCTTGCCCTCTTTCTTGAGGGGGAACTTCCAGGAGTACTCCTTTTTTTACTAACCCCACAATCTCGTTCTCTAGTGTTAACTGCTCTTCTGCCGAGGATCTTGTAGATGTTATCCCGAAAGAGGGACGAGGGCACCTCTTGAATGTTAATCTCAGTCCTGATTTTATGATGTTTAAGATCCATTGACTGGAGGTAATCTTTTCCCAGGCTGGGAGAAAGAGAGATAATCTCCCCCCCACCTGGGGCGAACCTTCATTGTGGAGGTTTCTTGCTGTCATTGAGGTTTTTGTTGAAGATAAACCCTTTATTCTTGTTCTTCTTATCTTCCCACTTCCCCTGGCCTCTCCCTGGGTTCTTACGGAAAAACCTCTTGTTCCGAAAGGGCTTCCTATAAGAGGGGAGACCCAGAGAGGGGAAGGACTTTTTCTTGTCCCCTGCTTTCTCCAGGATGTCATCTAGAGTCGACCCGAACAGAAACTCTCCTTCGCAAGGGATGGTACACAGTTTTGTTTTCGTCTGCAGGTCACCTGGCCAATTCTTAAGCCAGAGGGCGCGCCTAGCCGCATTAGCAAACACTGCTGCTCTGGCGGACAGCCTGATGGAGTCGGCCGAGGCGTCAGCTAGGAAAGCCGCGGCCCCTCTCATTACGGGTAATGTGTTCAGAATTGAGTCCCGGGAAGTTTTCCCCTTTAATTGACTCTCTAGTTGGTTTAGCCAGATCATCAGCGAGCGAGAAGTGCATGCTGCTGCAACTGCCGGCTTCAGGCCTCCTCCTGCTGCCTCCCAGGACCCCTTGAGAAAGGCATCTGCCTTCTTGTCCATGGGGTCTTTTAGAACCCCCATGTCCTCAAACGGGAGGGCGAATTTCTTTGAGGCTTTAGCAATTGCTACATCTAATTTGGGGGCCTTCTCCCAAAAGGAGCACGATTCCTCCTCAAAGGGATATTTCCTTTTTGGCGTTAAGAGAGTCTTCCTCATGGGCTTCTTCCATTCCTTCTTAATCAAGGCCGCAATTGCTTCATTAAGCGGAAAAGCTCTTCTCTTTTTCTGTTCTAGGCCCCCAAACATGATGTCTTGTACTGTTTTTTTAGGATGGGAGTCTACCAACCCCATGGTACTTCTCACCGCCTTTATGAGGCCATCAGTATCCTCTAAAGGGAAACAGTTATGTCCCCTGAGGAACAAGTAGATGATGCAGATGAGTCGGAGGAGACGGAAGACATTGAACTCTCACTATCACTTTCGGATTTTGAGACTGGAGATGGGGACCTGTTTTTGGTCTTTCTCCTTTTTTTTCCACTTTTTAGTGACCTAAAGGTGTCCTCTACTTGCTCCTTAATTAGGCTTTTAAGATCTGTTGCAAACCCTGGAAGGTTTTCAGATACAGTCTGCTGAATGCAAGTATTGCATAGTCTCTTATCCCATGTAGGTGGAAGATCCTCTCCACAGATGGCGCAACTTTTATGCTTAGTTTTAGCTACGCTTTTCCTCCCCTAAAAAGAGACAAATAACACTCTTACTGTCTCTGACATTCACGAAGATCCACTTACCACGTCCAGGACCCATAAATACCGGTTGGGGGTTCTCTGCCTCTGGCTTTCTCCCCGACGCCGTACTGGACTCCTTACTGTGTTGAGACCTTTGGCGTTCCTTGCTGGTGTCCTGGTGCCCTTTCTGCTGTCGCCTTTTTTGCTGCTGCTGCTGTGGCGATGCTGCAGGTGGAGGTGATTCGGGCAAAGGTGATGCTGGGTCGCTCATACTGCTGCTGGTCTGCGGATGCTGCCTCGAGCTTGGCTTAGCTGGCGCTCCTATTCTCTTGAGGCTCCTGCTTATTACTGCAGAGCCACTGGGAGGATATGGATTCTGCTATTTGAATCCTCACGCCGCTCCCCCCCCCACCTGCGCAGTAGCGACCGCCGAACGCCGGCGCCTGCGCATTAATCTTACATGGTGCCAAGACGCTCTAACAGCCGACCCACCGGCGCCTGCGCAGACCGCGCCAAGCGCCCGGCCGGAAGTCCCGCCGGCGCCTGCGCAGAGCGCACCAGGCGCCCGGCCGGAAGACACTCCGGCGCCTGCGCAAAGCACACCAAGCGCCCGGCCGGAAGTCCCGCCGGCGCCTGCGCAGAGCGCACCAGGCGCCCGGCCGGAAGACACGCCGGCGCCTGCGCAAAGCACACCAAGCGCCCGGCCAGAAGGCCCGCCAGCCAGGGAAACACGCCGGCGCCTGCATGAAGCGCCCGGCACATACCGGCGCACGAGCGCACCGCGAGACCAGCCCCCCCACGGGAAGAAGAATGGCGCTGCTGACCGGCGCCCCCGGTCCTATGCAGACCCTGTAGCGCTTCTCTGCACGCCCGGTGGCTGTGCAGCGTGCAGACTTATGCTTGTTTTAGGGAGGGTCGCGCTGCACCTCCCGCAACCACAGAGGGACCCCCCTGGATGTTGCCGCTGCTGCATCTTACCTGGGGAGGTGACCGCGAACTCCTTGTCACCTCCCCCGCACACCCTGTCGGCTCACTGGCTCCCAGCGGTGGCGCTTCGGGTCACCACCCTAGCCGAGGCAGAGGGACCCCAGCTGCCTGAATCGGACTGGTTGGCCCCGGAATTCCAACGACGACTGGTAAGTCCGTAGGTCTCCCATCAAGGACAGGAAACCAACTGATGCAGGAGAGTGGTACCGCCTTTTTATCCGTAGGTTTCCTGTCCTTGGTGGGCGGATCCCCTCTCTCCGTGGTGCCGTCATGGGCGATCAGAGAAATAATATATATTGTTCTATATACATTTTATGTAATATATATATATAAATGGTTTAATTTCTCTGAATTTAATATTTATTTTTTTAATTCTTTGTGTGTATATATAAAACAATATACAGAGACATGTAAAAGATTGCGCACCCCTGGTCAAAATTACTGTCATTGTGACACATTTACTTTGCGTTTTAGGCAATAAAAAAATTGAAGAAAATGAAAAAAAATTGTTAAACTGCTAAAACCTCACGGCTACTATTAATAAGGAGCAAAAGGATATCCTTTCGGAAAGAATTAAGCGTGTGGTGGTCTCTTAGAAAGTTTCGAGGCAGCTAGTGGACTTCATCGCGAGTCCTGGGTATGAAGCGTCATCTTACACCCGATCATTCATTCTGTAGATGTTAGTAATCCTATCTATGAAGAATACATATTTTTGTATATGTGGATGTGCCCCTGCCCTACACAGCTGCACCGTCCTCTCTCTTCGCTGAGACACATCAGCTTCTTCCTACCTTTGTCGCTCCCGTTCGTGCTCAGCACGATTTCTGTAACATTGATGTGATGGACATAATCTAAAAAGACACAATATACAAGTATAAATCTCCATCCGTGCGGCAATAAAAGGCCGACCTCAGCGATGTGAAGCCCCGCCAACGTCCCGCACCGCCGACGTCCCGCACCACCGACCGCTGTTTGTACTTACTATAAATAAATTTTCCTGTGTTAAAAAAAAAGTTGGACATCAGCACCCAATATACGATCATCGCTCCAACTAACGACACCAAAGAGAAGAGGAGGCTGGACCAACGGCCAAAGGAGCCAAAATAATACTGACAAACATCTGGGAACTCCCAGTGCGAGGTGTCCACGGAGGCTGCAAGACAGAAGAAGAAACCATAACGCAGCCATTCATTCCTGGCTCAGGGTCTGTGCACATTGTGACAGGTCATGGGGCCTCATACACATGCAGACATCTGCAAGCTACGAGCCGGGGAGCCGTTACATTACTTATCTACAGATCCAGAGCTGCGCTCACTATTCATTCACACATGCCTGTTGTCGAAATTAACCACAATGTTCCCTTTAGTTTTTCTTCCTCCCCTTCTTCCAGTAGTCATCACATTTTCATTTATCCATCAACATCGCCATGTGAGGGCTTTTTTTGAAGAACATGTTTGGTTTGTTGTTTTTTTTTTTGCAGCGTTCATTAAATGGTAAAAATGGCATGGTAATAGGATTCTCGTGTCCCCATTTTGATTTGTGACCCCCTGGTAGAGGACCCGAGAATGAGAAAGGACAACAAAGACCACTTATACTCACCTACTCCTGGTGCGGTCCCTGCAGGTCCCCGGCTCCCTGGCGCCCCAGCTTCTTCCTGTAGTGAGCAGTCACATGGTACCGCTCATTACAGTAATGAATATGCGGCTCAATACAGGAAGAAGCTGCGGCGCCGGGGAAGCAGGGACTGCACCGCGCCAGGAGCAGGTGAGTATAACGGAGCGCAGCACGATATTCACCTGCTCCCTGTTCCGACGCCGCTCCATCTTCAGCGTCTTTTGCAGTGACGCTCAGGTCAGAGGGCGCGGTGACGTAGTTAGTGCGCGCCCTCTGCCTGACCGTCAGTACAGAAGATGATGAAGATGGAGCGGAGCCGGAACGAAGTCAGGTGAATATTGAAAGTGGCGGGGCATCTTATGGGGCCATAACGTTTGTGCAGCACTATATGGGGCAAGTGTCTGTATGGAGCATCTTATGGGGCCATAATTAATGTTTGTGGAGCACTATATGGGGCAAATGTGTCTATGGAGCATCTTATGGGGCCATTATTAACCTTTATGCAGGATTATATGGGGCATATTTTAATATGGAGCATCTAATGGGTCCCATCATAAAATTTATGGAGCATTATATGGGGCTCCTGATTCAATATGGATATTCAAAAACACTTAACCTACTGATGTCTCAATTAATTTTTACTTTTATTGGTATCTATTTTTACTTTTGACATTTACCGGAACCTGCTGCATTTTCCACCTTAGGCTTTTACTCCAGTTATTAAGTTTTCCCAGTCTTTTGTGGCAAAATTAGGGGGGTGGGGGGGGGATTGGCTTGTACTCGAGTATATACGGGGTGTGTGTGTGTGTGTGTGTGTGTGTGTGTGTGTGTGTGTGTGTGTGTGTGTGTGTGTGTGTGTGTGTGTGTGTGTGTGTGTGTGTGTGTGCGTGCGTGCGTGTATACACACACACACACATATTTTTTTTTCCCTCTCTTGAATCTTGAATCTTTCCCTCTCTTGAATCTTGAATCTTTTTTCCCTCTCTTAAAATTTTCTTAAATGTATGTATACTCCTCAAAAATTATTTTGACGACACTTTCTCTTTCCCCACAACACTCGGCAGATAAAGAGTCAAAAATCATGTGTGGAAGAGTGCGAGATAATAACATGAGGTCAGTGAAAGCAGAAGCCTTACGTATCGCCCCTCGGGACTTCACAACCCTGTAGCAGCAGTAAAGTGTTAAAAGGCCCATCAGGAAAATGACAGCTATACCCGTTGTGAATCCGGCCTAGAAAAAAAAAAAATAGAAAAAAAAGAGTTTTCAGACAATCAAAAAAAAAAAAAAAAAGTTTTCTCCAAATAAAAATTCATAGTGAGCTTGACGCCGAGATGACAGTCACACAGAGGTCATCACTCCATGTCATAAGCTTTGCTACATATACAGAAGGTGCCGGACTAACGAGCGGCCGAAATCTTCCCATCTCGCCCAACTCTCGCATCCTTTGTTCTCTACGAACCAACTGCTGTCAGACTCTGCCGACGGCAACTTATCTAGACAGGAACTAAAAGGATCAATAGTCCAAAGATGGACATGTCGAATCTTTATATCACCCCTGACATCACGTAAGGGAAGAGTCAGGGAACCCCTATAAACCGTAGAATGGCAGCTGAGCAAGCCTATATTGGCGGGTGACAGGTTAGTCCATGATCGTTTTGTTTTTTCCTACTAGTGTTACCTGCTTTATTCCCCAGGGAATACTGAGAATCGATGTCCCCATCATTGTGTTCCAGATCATAAATCTGTAAAACAAAAAGTTTCATTAAAGTTACTTACTACTCCGGGTCTCTGACTTTGATGCCAGGCCCCCCATCTTACTCGGCAGATGAGGGCTGTATTATTCAGACATCATCTGCCTCTAACAGACGCAGGTGGAGCGGAGCCCATGGCTGTTAACCTGTTAAATGTCACTGTCAGTCTCTGGCAGGGTGGAAAGCCATTCCACGCACCCATGATGTGAGCACAAGGCACCAGTGGGTTGCAATGACAACAGGGGGATGGAGGAGGGACTGCTGAAGACCTCCGTGCTTGTCATCATACGATCGCTTGCGCAAGTCCCCTAAGGGGACTATTAAATACAGTAAGAACTGAAAAAAATTGTTTTTAAAAATCTGAAAAACTAAAATATAAAAGTGTCAAAAATCACCCCCCATTTTGCTCATTAAAACAAAATAAACATATTTGGTATCGATGCATTTCTAAAAGTCCGATCAAGAAAAAATGATCCCAATTGGTAATCGGCTTAACGAGAACATGTGGCAGCTGCAACATTGCAATAAAATGCAACAAGAGGCAATGAAAGCATTGTAGCATCAGTAGAAACATCAGCTCAGGGCACAAAAAATAAGACCTCACCTAATCCCGGATCACGAAAATTTAAATGTTACAGATCTCGGAAAACAGTGACATGAGCAAAAATAATATATAGTTTGGTATCTGCACACTCATTCTGACCTGGAGAGCACAGTCCTCAGCTATGGGGCCGGGGGGAAAAAAAAAAAAAAAAGAAAGGGTATGGCGATTAGAAGAAGAGGAGGGGGGAACAAAAAAAACAAACCTTAAGTCCTTCCTGTCAGGCTACTTACATTGTGACTATGCTGGGGGTTTTTTCTGATCCGTCTCCACCATCAATTTTTAATGCGGTTCCCAAAGGACTGTAGACATAGATTTCTTCGGGGGCAGGAATCACGTGATCTGGAGCAATCTGCAACATAAACGACGGCAAAAGTTAATGGCATTAAATGGTTAACGGGAGAGTACAGAATAAAGCCTTTATCCCGCCAGTTTCCAGGGTGGTCCCCTCTGTGATCTACGTATAGAGCAAACAATATAGAGGCCCCAGTGCAGATTAGAGAGCTACGGGCGGAGGGTCGCTTGGCCGAGAGCCATTCATAACGACCCCCCACTTACATGAAATTAATGCCTGGTCTCCCCCGACATCATGGAACGGTGAAATAACGAGTAACCGTCCGTCCTATCTTACCAATGACGACTGGGATGAGCGGCCGAGCTTGCTGTAGTAGTGGATGCGTTTATTCATCGCTGCGGCGTGAGAAGTGACTCTGGGGGGGTCATGATTGACGCTGGTGATATTGGAAGGTTCTATGTAAAAAGGCCTGAAAAAGAAAAATAAGAAAAAAAAAAAAAAAGTTTTTATTTCGTTCTCCCACCTCCCCCACTATTAATCCAATCAATCGTAACTTTTTTTTTTGTGCTGTATTTCATTGTAGATGTGGCAATGATTCGGCCTACAAGTTACACTCCTACCTCCGCGACCGGGGATCCACGGCACTGAAGTGATCGCTCGCACATTCGTCAAACAGCGAGGGGTAGATCAGGGCGGCCTCGTCTTCCTCCATAGTGAACCGCTCTGTATCTCCACCGATCGTAAACCTAGAAGGCACAAGTACCGAGTGATGGAGCAGAACATGACACCAGGACACACCGAGCCCCGCACATGTCCCCATCGTCACCCTCCGCCCCACCACATTATGACTTTTTCAATCCCAATTTTTGCAAAGTGCGAGCAGAGAAGCTGCAGCAAAGCTCGGGTTTCCAGCCGGATTTTATCAGCTACATGTACTAAAAACTAAAATTTAGCTGAAGACGGACCCTGGGAAATCAGCAGCTCACCGGCCGACCCTGAAAACGGAGGTCAAACGTGCACCAAGGCCCCTAAAATGTCTGCGAGCCCCGACAGCGTCTGCAGCGCGGTACAAACATTACTGCCCGGATGCAATAATCCCAGCGGTGAGGAGACAAGTTATCACTTAACTACCTATGCGGCTGTGCTACGTCAGCAATGTCCTTTCCTGTCACTCTCCAGCCTGCGGAGACGTTGCAAAATGCTGCCAGAGGGCAAGGGGTGTAATGAGCTACGTCATGCCAGACCTCAGTATAAGAGCTGAAAAGGGTCTTTTCCCAGTTGTCCTGTCTGGGGGCCGTTCTGCCTTTTCTCCTAAGACTGGGGGGCTACACAGCAGTCACACAGGACATGCAGCCAATGATCAGTGCACGTCGCCGTTACATGGCAGCATTCCCCCAGTGGATGTGACCCGCAGGGTGCAGCGACCACGATAAGAAAGTCACAGAAAAATAAAATAAACGGCTTTATAGCCTATTTGTGGCCGTCCCCTGCGGCTCTGCACTATGCAGCCATGTAGCGCTGGCACAGAACAAGCGCGTCGTGGCCAAAGTCAGCGCGTGCCCCAACCTAAGAGGAGGCTCAGCGGGTGATTTCTGAGGAGGGTCTGCTCCAAAAGACACCTGAAAAAGCGCCGTCTGAACATTCTCTAAGGGACAGACTTATCACAGATCTTAAGTCATTTCTTATTATCTTCTGATATTCGTTGACATTTTTTGTACCAGATTCTTCAAAAATGGAGCACGCGGCTCTAGAGAGACATGTTCACACAGCGGCACAGGGTGGGGGACTCACCATATTCCCCATCTCACCAGGATCCTAACCCCCCGTCTTACCCTTACTAACCTCACACTGCTCTCTGTGGAGCCCCCGTCTCACCAGGACCTCACACTGCTCTCTGTGGAGCCCCCGTTTCACCAGGACCTCACACTGCTCTCTGTGGTGCCCCCGTCTCACCAGGACCTCACACTGCTCTCTGTGGTGCCCCCGTCTCACCAGGACCTCACTCTGCTCTCTGTGGTGCCCCTGTCTCACCAGGACCTCACACTGCTCTCTGTGGAGCCCCCGTCTCACCAGGACCTCACACTGCTCTCTGTGGAGCCCCCGTTTCACCAGGACCTCACACTGCTCTCTGTGGAGCCCCGTCTCACCAGGAACTCACACTGCTCTCTGTGGAGCCCCCGTCTCACCAGGACCTCACACTGCTCTCTGTGGTGCTCCCGTCTCACCAGGACCTCACACTGCTCTCTGTGGAGCCCCGTCTCACCAGGACCTCACACTGCTCTCTGTGGAGCCCCGTCTCACCAGGACCTCACACTGCTCTCAGTGGAGCCCCCGTCTCACCAGGACCTCACACTGATCTCTGTGGAGCCCCCGTCTCACCAGGACCTCACACTGCTCTCTGTGGAGCCCCGTCTCCCCAGGACCTCACACTGCTCTCAGTGGAGACCCCGTCTCACCAGGACCTCACACTGCTCTCAGTGGAGACCCCGTCTCACCAGGACCTCACACTGCTCTCTGTGGAGCCCCCTTCTCACCAGGACCTCACACTGCTCTCTGTGGAGCCCCCGTCTCACCAGGACCTCACACTGCTCTCTGTGGAGCCCCCTGTCTCACCAGGACCTCACACTGCTCTCTGTGGAGCCCCCTGTCTCACCAGGACCTCACACTGCTCTCTGTGGAGCCCCCGTCTCACCAGGACCTCACACTGCTCTCTGTGGCGCCCCCGTCTCACCAGGACCTCACACTGCTCTCTGTGGCGCCCCCGTCTCACCAGGACCTCACACTGCTCTCTGTGGAGCCCCCGTCTCACCAGGACCTCACACTGCTCTCTGTGGAGCCCCCGTCTCACCAGGACCTCACACTGCTCTCTGTGGAGCCCCCGTCTCACCAGGACCTCACACTGCTCTCTGTGGAGCCCCCGTCTCACCAGGACCTCACACTGCTCTCTGTGGAGCCCCCGTCTCACCAGGACCTCACACTGCTCTCTGTGGAGCCCCCGTCTCACCAGGACCTCACACTGCTCTCTGTGGAGCCCCCGTCTCACCAGGACCTCACACTGCTCTCTGTGGAGCCCCCGTCTCACCAGGACCTCACACTGCTCTCTGTGGAGCCCCGTCTCACCAGGACCTCACACTGCTCTCTGTGGAGCCCCCGTCTCACCAGGACCTCACACTGCTCTCTGTGGCGCCCCCGTCTCACCAGGACCTCACACTGCTCTCTGTGGAGCCCCCGTCTCACCAGGACCTCACACTGCTCTCTGTGGAGCCCCCGTCTCACCAGGACCTCACACTGCTCTCTGTGGAGCCCCCGTCTCACCAGGACCTCACACTGCTCTCTGTGGAGCCCCCGTCTCACCAGGACCTCACACTGCTCTCTGTGGAGCCCCCGTCTCACCAGGACCTCACACTGCTCTCTGTGGCGCCCCCGTCTCACCAGGACCTCACACTGCTCTCTGTGGAGCCCCCGTCTCACCAGGACCTCACACTGCTCTCTGTGGAGCCCCCGTCTCACCAGGACCTCACACTGCTCTCTGTGGCGCCCCCGTCTCACCAGGACCTCACACTGCTCTCTGTGGCGCCCCCGTCTCACCAGGACCTCACACTGCTCTCTGTGGCGCCCCTGTCTCACCAGGACCTCACACTGCTCTCAGTGGAGCCCCCGTCTCACCAGGACCTCACACTGCTCTCTGTGGAGCCCCCGTCTCACCAGGACCTCACACTGCTCTCTGTGGAGCCCCCGTCTCACCAGGACCTCACACTGCTCTCTGTGGAGCCCCCGTCTCACCAGGACCTCACACTGCTCTCTGTGGAGCCCCCGTCTCACCAGGACCTCACACTGCTCTCTGTGGAGCCCCCGTCTCACCAGGACCTCACACTGCTCTCTGTGGAGCCCCCGTCTCACCAGGACCTCACACTGCTCTCTGTGGAGCCCCCGTCTCACCAGGACCTCACACTGCTCTCTGTGGCGCCCCGTCTCACCAGGACCTCACACTGCTCTCTGTGGAGCCCCCGTCTCACCAGGACCTCACACTGCTCTCTGTGGTGCTCCCGTCTCACCAGGACCTCACACTGCTCTCTGTGGAGCCCCGTCTCACCAGGACCTCACACTGCTCTCTGTGGAGCCCCGTCTCACCAGGACCTCACACTGCTCTCAGTGGAGCCCCCGTCTCACCAGGACCTCACACTGATCTCTGTGGAGCCCCCGTCTCACCAGGACCTCACACTGCTCTCTGTGGAGCCCCCGTCTCACCAGGACCTCACACTGCTCTCTGTGGAGCCCCCGTCTCACCAGGACCTCACACTGCTCTCTGTGGCGCCCCCGTCTCACCAGGACCTCACACTGCTCTCTGTGGAGCCCCCGTCTCACCAGGACCTCACACTGCTCTCTGTGGCGCCCCCGTCTCACCAGGACCTCCCACTGCTCTCTGTGGAGCCCCCGTCTCACCAGGACCTCACACTGCTCTCTGTGGCGCCCCCGTCTCACCAGGACCTCACACTGCTCTCTGTGGAGCCCCCATCTCACCAGGACCTCACACTGCTCTCTGTGGAGCCCCCATCTCACCAGGACCTCACACTGCTCTCTGTGGAGCCCCCATCTCACCAGGACCTCACACTGCTCTCTGTGGAGCCCCCATCTCACCAGGACCTCACACTGCTCTCTGTGGAGCCCCCGTCTCACCAGGACCTCACACTGCTCTCTGTGGAGCCCCCGTCTCACCAGGACCTCACACTGCTCTCTGTGGTGCCCCCGTCTCACCAGGACCTCACACTGCTCTCTGTGGCCCCCCCCGTCTCACCAGGACCTCACACAGCTCTCTGTGGAGCCCCCATCTCCTCCCCGCAGGACACAGGGTCTCCGCCTCACCACAGATAACCCCAGGGTGACTGCGGCCCCTCACAGAGCTCAGCCCCCGGCTCACCTGTGCAGCCCGGCGCCCTCACGTCTCCTCGGCGCTCCTCCGCGCTCTCCCCTCGCTGCTCACCGCACTTTACCCCGGTAACTTGCTGGTGAGATTCAAAACAGGAAGCAGATGACGGGGAGCCGGCTGCCGGCATTGTGGGAACTGTAGTCCCAAGAGCCATTGTTTGTAACTCGTCAGCTGTAAGACAAGAACTACAAGTCCCAAGATGCAACGCGAGAGAACAGAATTATGTTTAGCAAAGCGCTTCTGAGGAGAGACGCTGAGTAAGAGGATTGTCAGTGTGTGAGAGTGGACGAGCGTGAGGAGACAAACCGAGAGAGGAAGGGACGAGAGTGATGAGCAGACACGGGGCGTGTGAGGAGAAGACACGGGGAGTGTGAGGAGAAGACACGGGGCGTGTGAGGAGAAGACACGGGGCGTGTGAGGAGAAGACACGGGGCGTGTGAGGAGAAGACACGGGGCGTGTGAGGAGAAGGCACGGGGCGTGTGAGGAGAAGACACGGGGCGTGTGAGGAGAAGACACGGGGCGTGTGAGGAGAAGACACGGGGCGAGTGAGGAGAAGACACGGGGCGTGTGAGGAGAAGACACGGGGCGTGTGAGGAGAAGACACGGGGCGTGTGAGGGGAAGACACGGGGCGTGTGAGGGGAAGACACGGGGCGTGTGAGGGGAAGACACGGGGCGTGTGAGGAGAAGACACGGGGCGAGTGAGGAGAAGACACGGGGCGTGTGAGGAGAAGGCACGGGGCGTGTGAGGAGAAGGCACGGGGCGTGTGAGGAGAAGGCACGGGGCGTGTGAGGAGAAGGCACGGGGCGTGTGAGGAGAAGGCACGGGGCGTGTGAGGGGAAGGCACGGGGCGTGTGAGGGGAAGGCACGGGGCGTGTGAGGGGAAGGCACGGGGCGTGTGAGGGGAAGGCACGGGGCGTGTGAGGGGAAGGCACGGGGCGTGTGAGGGGAAGGCACGGGGCGTGTGAGGGGAAGACACGGGGCGTGTGAGGGGAAGACACGGGGCGTGTGAGGGGAAGACACGGGGCGTGTGAGGAGAAGACACGGGGCGAGTGAGGAGAAGACACGGGGCGTGTGAGGAGAAGACACGGGGCGAGTGAGGAGAAGACACGGGGCGTGTGAGGAGAAGACACGGGGCGTGTGAGGGGAAGACACGGGGCGTGTGAGGGGAAGACACGGGGCGTGTGAGGGGAAGACACGGGGCGTGTGAGGGGAAGACACGGCGTGTGAGGGGAAGACACGGGGCGTGTGAGGGGAAGACACGGGGCGTGTGAGGAG
The DNA here is from genome assembly GCF_032444005.1 of Ranitomeya imitator. Lineage (NCBI taxonomy): Eukaryota > Metazoa > Chordata > Amphibia > Anura > Dendrobatidae > Ranitomeya > Ranitomeya imitator. Next base: position 22,615,834 of record NC_091282.1, read on the forward strand.
AAGACACGGGGCGTGTGAGGAGAAGACACGGGGCGTCTGAGGAGAAGACACGGGGCGTCTGAGGCGAAGACACGGGGCGTGTGAGGGGAAGACACGGGGCGTGTGAGGGGAAGACACGGGGCGTGTGAGGGGAAGACACGGGGCGTGTGAGGAGAAGACACGGGGCGAGTGAGGAGAAGACACGGGGCGTGTGAGGAGAAGACACGGGGCGTGTGAGGAGAAGACACGGGGCGTGTGAGGGGAAGACACGGGGCGAGTGAAGAGAAGACACGGGGCGTGTGAGGAGAAGACACGGAGAGACAGAAAGGGTCAAGAGTGAGGAGCAGACACAGAGCGTGTGACTGTGAGGAGAAGACAGCTAGAGACGAAGGGATGAGTGTCAGAAGACACGGCGAGAGAGGAAGGGAGGAGAGTGAGGAGAAGACGGCAAGAGAGGAAGGGATGAGGTGAGGAGAAGACACGGGGCGAGTGAGGAGAAGACACGGGACGAGTGAGGAGAAGACACGGGGCGTGTGAGGAGAAGACACGGGGCGAGTGAGGAGAAGACACGGGGCGAGTGAGGAGAAGACACGGGGCGAGTGAGGAGAAGACACGGGGCGTGTGAGGAGAAGACACGGGGCGTGTGAGGAGAAGACACGGGGCGAGTGAGGAGAAGACACGGGGCGTGTGAGGAGAAGACACAGGGCGAAAGAGGAAAGTGAGGCTAAGACACGGAGAGAGAAAAAGGGTCAAGAGTGAGGAGAAGACACGGGGCGTGTGAGGAGAAGACACGGGGCGTGTGAGGAGAAGACACGTGGCGAGTGAGGAGAAGACACGGGGCATGTGAGGAGAAGACACGGGGCGAAAGAGGAAAGTGAGGCTAAGACACGGAGAGAGAAAAAGGGTCAAGAGTGAGGAGAAGACAAGGGGCGTGTGAGGAGAAGACACGGGGCGTGTGAGGAGAAGACACGGGGCGTGTGAGGAGAAGACACAGGGCGTGTGAGGACAAGACACGGCGTGTGAGGAGAAGACACAGGGCGAAAGAGGAAAGTGAGGCTAAGACACGGAGAGAGAAAAAGGGTCAAGAGTGAGGAGAAGACACAGGGCGTGTGAGGAGAAGACACGGGGCGAAAGAGGAAAGTGAGGCTAAGACACGGAGAGAAAAAGGGTCAAGAGTGAAGAGCAGACACAGAGCGTGTGAGGAGAAGACAGCTAGAGACGAAGGGATGAGTGTCAGAAGACACGACGAGAGAGGAAGGGACAAGAGTAATGAGCAGACACAGGGCGAGAGAGGAAGGGAGGAGAGTAAGGGGCAGACACAGGGTCAGAGAGGAAGGGACCAGAGTGAGGAGCAGACACAGGGTGAGAGAGGAAGGGACCAGAGTGAGAAGACACTGGGCAAGAGAGGACAGTGAAGAGAAGACACGGCGAGAGAGGAAGGGAAGAGAGTGAGGATACGTCACAGGACGAGAGAGGAAGGAATGAGCGTGAGGAGAAGACACAGAGCGAGAGAGGAAGAGATGAGAGTGAGGAGAAGACAGGGTGAAAGGAACAGATGAGAGTGAGGAGAAGACAGGGCAAGAGAGGAAGGGATGAGGTGAGAAGACACAGGAAGAGAGGAAGGAATGAGCGTGAGGAGAAGGCACAGGGTGAGAGAAGAAGGGTTGAGAGTGAGGAGCAGATACAGGGCGAGAGAGTGAGAAGACACGGTGAGAGAGAAAGGGGCGAGAGTGAGAAGACACAGCAAGAGGAAGGGACTAGAGTGAGAAGACACAGGAGAGAGGAAGGGTCAAGGTTGAGGAGCAGACACGGCGAGAGAGTGAGGAGAAGACAAGGCGAGAGAGGAAGGGATGAGCGTGAGGAGAAGACATGGCAAGAGAGGAAGAGATGAGTGAGGAGAAGACAAATGAGAGGGGAAGTGTCAAGAGTGAGGCGCAGACATGGCGAGAGAGTGAGGAGAAGACACGGCGAGAGAGGAAGGGAGGAGAGTGAGGAGAAGACAGGGCGAGAGGAAGGGACGAGAGTGAGGAGAATACAGGATGAGAGGAAGGGATGAGCGTGAGGAGAAGACACAGGGCGAGAGAGGAAGAGATGAGAGTGAGGAGAATACAGGACAAGAGAGGAAGGGTCAAGAGTGAGGAGCAGACATGGTGAGAGAGGAAGGGAGGAGAGTGATGAGAAGACATAGGGCGAGAGAGGAAGAGATGAGAGTGAAATGACAGGACAGGGTGAGAGTGAGGAGAAGACACAGGGCGAGAGTGATGAGAAGACACAGGACGAGAGTGAGAAGACACAGGGCAAGAGAGGAAGGGATGAGTGTGAGGAGAAGACAGGGCGAGAGAGGAAGGGATGAGAGTGAGGAGAAGACAGGGCAAGAGAGGAAGGGATAAGAGTGAGAAGACACAGGGCGAGAGAGGAAGGGATGAGCGTGAGGAGCAGACAAGGCGAGAGGAAGGGATGAGAGTGAGGGGAAGACAGGGCAAGAGAGAAGAGGACACAGGGCTAGAAAAGAAGGGACAAGAGTGAGGAGAGGACACAGGATGAGAGGAAGGGTCAAGAGTGAGGAGCAGACACAGGGAGAGAGGAAGGGACGAGAGTGAGGATAAGTCACAGGACGAGAGAGGAAGGGATGAGCGTGAGGAGAAGACAGGGCGAGAGAGGAACGGATTAGAGTGAGGAGAAGACAGGGCAAAAGAGGAAGGGATGGGCATGAGGAGAAGGCACAGGGTGAGAGAGGAAGAGATGAGAGTGAGGAGGAGACAGGGCGAGAGAGAGAAGACACGGCAAGAGAGGAAGGGACAAAAGTGAGGAGAAGACACAGGGCAAGAGAAGAAGGTACTAGTGTGAGGAAAAGAAACGGAGAGAGAGGAAGGGACAAGAGTGAGAAGAAGACATGGCGAGAGTGAGGAGAAGACACGGTGAGAAAGGAAGGGACGAATGTGAGAAGACGGGGCGAGTGAGAGGAAAGGAGTAAGAAGAGAGGATGAGTGAATGTGAGGAGAGAGGAATGGACAAGTGTGAGGAATGAGGAGAAGAGAATACGAGTATGAGAATGGAAATGACAAGTGTGAGAGAAGAAAGGACAAGTGGAAGGATGAGGAGAGAAGATGAGTGTAAGGAATGAGAGGTGATACGGGAAATGACCAGTGTGAGGATAAGTCATGGTTGAAGAGAAAGGACAAGTGTGGGTTGGGATTGATAGGAAAGGATGAGTGTGAGGGGAGAACATGAGGAGAGAGAAAAGGATAAGAGTGAGGAGAGAAGGGAGAGGACGAGTGTGAGGAAAAACGACAAATGTAATGAGGAGGAAAAAAAGGAGGAGAGAAAAGTGTGAAACTAAGGAATGAGGAGAAAAGTGAAGGCATATTTGTGAGCTCTAGAGGGTAAGTGTAAAGAGAGGTAAGTAGACAAGTATGAGGAATTAGGGAAGAGGAACTAATGTTGAGGGAGAGGGCAAGTGCAAGGGATGAGGTGAAGGGTCAAGTTAGAGGAGATGGCCTGGTTGGGTATGAGGAGAGGTGAGGGGGGGATATGTGAATAGACTGGGGAAGAGGTCATGTCTTGAATGAGAAGGACAATTGTGAGGAGAGTAGATAGGAAAAGTGTGGGGAGCCAGGCAAAAAGCACGAGTGAGAGGTGAGGGGAAAAGTGTGAGGAGCTGGGGGAAGACGATGAATGTGAGGAGCCAAAGTGGGTGAGGATGGTGGTGAGTGTAATTGGGAGTGGTAAGGGTACAAGTGTGCGGATGAGATGAGTGTAAAGTTCCCCCACCAGAGGAGTCTTGAGGATAAAGACCCACTGGCTGATTTCCTTCCCTTAACCCCTTAGTGATCGAGCCAATTTTGACATTAACGACCAAACCAATTTTTTAAAATTCTGACCACTGTCACTGAACGCTTCAACGTATCACACAAAATAGTTAATAAATAACATTTCCCACATATTAACTTTACATCAGTTTGACTTTTTGAACACAAAATTGGCTGGAATCAATGGCGGGTGCAATGTCGCGTTTGGAGACCCCATGATGTACCTAAACAGTGGAAACCCCTCAATTCTAACTCCAACCCTAACACAGCCCTAACCCCAACACACCCATAACCACAACCCCAACTAAGCTCTTGCCACAACGTAACCCTAACACAACCCCAACACCACAACCATAACCCTAGCCTAACAGTAACCCTAGCTCTAACCCCAACCCTAGCCCTAGTTCTAACCCCAACTGCAAAGAATGGAAAAAAAAAAACTTTTTTTTATTTGATTATTTTTACCTAACTAAGGTGGTAATAAAAGAGAGTTTGATTTACTATTTTTTTTATTTTGATCACTGTGATAGACCCTATCACAGTGATCAAAATGAACCAATAGGAAAAATCTATTGTTGCGGGTGCCGGCTGGCAGATCCCGGCACATGCGTCTGCCATTTTCTTCCAGGAAAATTACACGGATGGAGCCAGAGGGTCCGGGGATGGCAGAGGTATCGGGGTGGGGAAGGGGGGGGCTCGGGAGACACAATTTCTCTCTCTTCTGGTATACTAGATCATATTAGAGGAGAGAGAAATGAATGGAAAATCAGACTTTTTTTTTTTTGCAATCGTTATTCGGTGAATAACGGCGATCACCAGACTGGGGACGGTAAAACTGACCCGAATCATGTTCTCTGGCTTCTCAGCTACCCCTGGTAGTAGAGACCCTGGAGATTTTTTTGACTCTGGGGGGCACTATACACTTATTTCTCACACAGCAGTGCTGGCACCACCACCAGGCAAGTGCCGGGGGCCCACTTTACCTAAGTGTTCACTAGTGAAGTCTGCCGTACATGTAAGGAACGGGCGTCACCTGTTATACAACTGGCACACAGATCTAACTGCTGTGATGGAAGCTAGCCCTGTTTGCAGTAGTTTGACCTGTTTGATGCCGCTTATATGCCTGTCAATCTTGTAGATTGTGAGCCCTCGCGGGCAGGGTCTTCTCTCCTACTGTACCAGTCGTGATTTGTTTAAGATTATTGTACATGTTTTTATTATGTATATCCCTCCTCACATGTAAAGCACCATGGAATAATAATAATCATGACAGCAGCATGTAAGATCGCAGGTTCAAGTTCCCTGCTGTTTATGAGGCAGCACACTGGCTCAGTGGTTAGCACTGTTACTTTGCAACGCTGGTGTCCTGGGTTCAAATCTCACCAAGGGGTATGTCTGCAAGGAGTTTATATGCTCTCTCCGTGTTTTCCTGAGTTTCCTCCGTGTTCTCCAGTTTTCTTCCATACATTGTGACATGTCTCCCTATCAGTCCAGAGTCTCTCACCTAGCCAAATCCGTTCTCATACTTTGCACTGATAAGGGGCAATACCCCTAAACACCGTATCTGCAAATTGAGATTCTGATTAGTCATCTTGTAAGGCTCGTTAAAGGGTCGGTAGTGACTTGCAGGATCGCTGCCCCAATAGGTGGCGCTATAGAGTTCAAATCCTCTTCCTCTCTTATAGGCAGAGACTTGTTAATCTAGCCGACCTGGCTGGAGAGGAGCCCCCTAGTGGACATATCTCTCTGTAACCTACGCTGTATTTTTGCAGTATTTAAAGTACAACTTTTTTGCAATGAGGGAGCCTCCCTATTTCATACTGCTTTATGACAGGTTCCATTAATTCTAAGTCCAATGGTCTTCTGTTTTAACAGTTTCCATCCCTCATCGTTAAAACAAACGGGACAATTTTTGAGGACATTAAGGATTTTCAACATCGAACCTTAACCTTTACGAAACACTAAACATTGTGTTTATCCCAAAACCTTTATCGCCAAAGCTTACCAACAAGCTAAACATAGCACTCGACTGACCCTCTTACCACTGTGCATCCGTAATCCTGCTGATCCATTGTGTTTTATTACTGGCGTTAGTAACCAATGGGTTGATTTGGGTAAGATACTTGGTGACCATTGGAAAATCCCTTTTACTGGAAGGATTTCCTCTTTGATCTCTGAAGACCCACTGCTGACTGCCAGAAGGGCATCTGACTCATACGAGGGTGGTCACGGAGTGGTGGCATACGCCTTAGGGGTCATTTACTTGTCGTGATGGCAATATTTGACATTATGTTCATCTTATTCTTTTTATTAATACTGAAGATTCCAAGGAATAGAAAATAAAAACCTACATTATTGTAAAACGAGCTATGTCATTTACGCGCATGGGTCAGAGATGTGAAGAACATAGGCGGCTTATTCATAAGCATGTCTCTATCATTCTCTGGCACATATCAATCAGATTAATGGCAAGAGCCTCACTTCATTGGCCTCTCATTTCTAACCTCCGGGTTATGAATTAGATACGCTTTATACATAACTCGGATACATACGGTATGTAAGTTAGAACAGGGCTAGGGAAAAAAAGAAACAATACTGACCGGCCTGCCACCCACCATCCAGTCCTCTTCTTTCCATCGTCAATCGCGTGGCATCTCCAGCCTCTTCACTGTAGGCCAGGATGTTCAGCAGTGTACAGGTCTCAGAAACTACTGCCCGTCATAAGGTCATGATGTCAACGTCGTGACCTTATGATGTGCAGGGGCCTGGCCAGAAGCCTTCAAGATGCAGAGCTCGACAGTGGAAAGAAGAGGACAGGATGGCCTGCAGCACGGCCCCAGGAGAGGCAAGTATTACTTTTTCTTTTTTTTAACCAGTACCTCTCCGGTTGCTCCACTGCTCACGGTGTGGTCCTTTTTCCTCCATTTGAGAGCTACATCTGACGTCTCCAAATCACCAGGGTATGTGAACTTGGGTATGTGAACTTTTAATCAGGGTCATTTGGATGTTTTGGGTTGTCATTATGATGTAAAAAGAGAAAACACAGCAGTTTGACAGTAAATAGCTTCACCCAACCACTAACCATGAGTGGAGAGAAAGTTTTGGTGTTATTCAGATTCTTTGAAAAAGGCTAAGAAAGAAAAAATTCTGCCGGGGTATGTAAAACTTTTGAACACAACTGTATATACAGCATGGCCCTTTCGTTGGACTACTTATCTTACACAGATGCTTGGGTTTTTTATGCCATGCCGCCTTTTGATATTACTATTTCTGTCTACGCTATTCGAATACACCAGTCATCACTTTGCCATGCGCCAAACTCACCTTTTTCTAAGAAGACACCATAAATCTCTGAGATGTGCTTGAACCTTATATTATCTGCGCACGCACTGTACGCATATAGCAGACATTACATTTATGTCATGCACCGCTTTTTTATCTTTTTAAATTCGTCATTATTTATAATTTCTCACCGCATACGTCCTTTATATATATCAGGTCACAACACAGTTATGCTGAACTGCCTCCAAAGCCATCAGCACAATAACAATTGGTTATTCAATTGTCAACCAGGTTTATATAATGACACTATGTTTTCATCGTATCCCCTGATGAAGCCATACTCATAGTAACATAGTTAGTAAGGCCGAAAAAAGACATTTGTCCATCCAGTTCAGCCTATATTCCATTATAATAAATACCCAGATCTACGTCCTTCTACAGAACCTAATAATTGTATGATACAATATTGTTCTGCTCCAGGAAGACATCCAGGCCTCTCTTGAACCCCTCGACTGAGTTCGCCATCACCACCTCCTCAGGCAAGCAATTCCAGATTCTCACTGCCCTAACAGTAAAGAATCCTCTTCTATGTTGGTGGAAAAACCTTCTCTCCTCCAGACGCAAAGAATGCCCCCTTGTGCCCGTCACCTTCCTTGGTATAAACAGATCCTCAGCGAGATATTTGTATTGTCCCCTTATATACTTATACATGGTTATTAGATCGCCCCTCAGTCGTCTTTTTTCTAGACTAAATAATCCTAATTTCGCTAATCTATCTGGGTATTGTAGTTCTCCCATCCCCTTTATTAATTTTGTTGCCCTCCTTTGTACTCTCTCTAGTTCCATTATATCCTTCCTGAGCACCGGTGCCCAAAACTGGACACAGTACTCCATGTGCGGTCTAACTAGGGATTTGTACAGAGGCAGTATAATGCTCTCATGTGTATCCAGACCTCTTTTAATGCACCCCATGATCCTGTTTGCCTTGGCAGCTGCTGCCTGGCACTGGCTGCTCCAGGTAAGTTTATCATTAACTAGGATCCCCAAGTCCTTCTCCCTGTCAGATTTACCCAGTGGTTTCCCGTTCAGTGTGTAATGGTGATATTGATTCCCTCTTCCCATGTGTATAACCTTACATTTATCATTGTTAAACCTCATCTGCCACCTTTCAGCCCAAGTTTCCAACTTATCCAGATCCATCTGTAGCAGAATACTATCTTCTCTTGTATTAACTGCTTTACATAGTTTTGTATCATCTGCAAATATCGATATTTTACTGTGTAAACCTTCTACCAGATCATTAATGAATATGTTGAAGAGAACAGGTCCCAATACTGACCCCTGCGGTACCCCACTGGTCACAGCGACCCAGTTAGAGACTATACCATTTATAACCACCCTCTGCTTTCTATCACTAAGCCAGTTACTAACCCATTTACACACATTTTCCCCCAGACCAAGCATTCTCATTTTGTGTACCAACCTCTTGTGCGGCACGGTATCAAACGCTTTGGAAAAATCGAGATATACCACGTCCAATGACTCACCGTGGTCCAGCCTATAGCTTACCTCTTCATAAAAACTGATTAGATTGGTTTGACAGGAGCGATTTCTCATAAACCCATGCTGATATGGAGTTAAACAGTTATTCTCATTGAGATAATCCAGAATAACATCCCTCAGAAACCCTTCAAAGTTCACCCTTCACGTGGTGAAACTTGAGCAGAAGGCTGTAGAATTTCTTATTTGAGAGAATCCGGATGATTATGCAAATGACACTCTGATCAGAGTGTGATCGGATTCTCTCAGATGTGGAAAAGATGGAGAAAAAATGTCTATCTTGTGAAGCCACAGAAATCAGACCACACTCAGATGTCATCCGAGTGCAGTCCGATATTCTCCACGGATTCATTGACTTGAATGGTCGAATGTAAGATCAAACTTAGGCATGCAATTTTTGCCTTCAGACAAATGCACGGCCCCATACCCTAACATTGGTCCTGGTGCGAGCCGATGTTTTGTCTGATTACGCTTGGACAGCAAATACACTCGTCTGCGTCCGCCCTAAATCTCATAAATTCCGGGAGGTGGTCAGTATGCAAATAGCCTCTTCAGTGAGGAAGAGGGCTTGATCTCTGGTGTCACCTATTGGATGTAGTAACCCTAAATGTCAATATCGACCCTTTATCGAACCTTTCCACAAGACTTCGGATAAAAGCCAGACCAGAGTCTCAATATGCAGACATGTTTCAGAATGTTGCCCTTCCTCGGTGCAAAGCATGAGATCTGATTTGGCTATGTGAAAGGCCTCTGACTGGGGTCTACAGGGGAACCTTTCTCCTTGAGGAGAGTGCCAAGCCGATCGTAAGGAGACTTACATACCATGCAATGCTCCTTTGTGAAGAGAATTTGAAGTAGTCAGCTCAGCAGTACCCACAACCCCTGAGATACACCTCTTGTATCATCCTGATGAGCCTTACAAGTCATGCTTATATATTGCTCCTCTAGACTCTTTGCCAAGTGCATAAAATTGTAGCGATGAGATGTTTGGATCGGTGTGATGAAAAGATCATGTGCATTTATGTACAATTCTCAAACCAGCTCTCTCTCTCGACTCCACAGATTCTGAAGCAATATCTTTAAAAAATTAAAGGATGAAGAAGGAGCTTTAAGAATAAAATACAACATTTATTACAGATCGGTAAAATATACCACAGATAGGTTTCTGGATTCTATTTACTATATTTCGATCAATTCTCATGAACGGAATAAGAATGTATTCTGAATGTAACGGCTGTATTTTCTTTCACTACTTCTCAATGAAACTATTAAAAACTAAGAAAGCGGCTACATCTAAACGTGAGTCTTCTGATGTGCAGTAAGAACCGACTTTTTGTTAAAACATATTCCACATATACTACATGTAAACAGCTCATTCCCTGTATGAGTTCTTTGATGTCTAAGAAGATTTATTTTCTGGAAAAAGCTCATCCCACAGTCTGGGCAGGAGTATGGCTTCTCCCCTGTGTGAATTTTTTGATGTGTAACAAGATTTGACTTCTGGCTAAAATATTTCCCACATTCTGAACAATGGAACGGCCTCTCCCCTGTGTGTATTCTTTCATGGTTCAAAAGATAATATTTGCTTGTTAACCATTTCCCACATTGTGGACATGAAAATACTTTTGTTTTACGAGTTTTTTTATGTTCAGTTAGACTTGACCTTGGGCCAAAAAGTCTTCCACTTTCAGAACATGTAAAAGACTTAGCTCTTGTGTGAGTTTTTTGATGTTTAACCAGAAGTGATTTGTGGGTAAAACACATGTCACATTGTGAACAGGAGTACGGCTTCTCCTGTCTGTGAATTCGCTTATGTCTATCAAAGGCAGATTTCCAGGTAAAACATTTCCCACATTGTGGACATGAATATGACTTCTCCCGTGAGTGAATTTGTGAATGACTAATAAGGGCGGATTTCCACTTAAAACATTTCCAACATTCCGGACATGAATATGGCTTCTTCTCTATGTGAGTTTTCACATGACTAATAAGACCTGCTTTTGTGATAAAAAGTTTGTTGCATTCTGTACAAGTAAAAGGCTTCTCCCATGTCTGAACTCTTTTCTGTTGAACATCCCTTACGAGACCTTTATTTTGTTCAACCAATTGCTGTGAATCAGGAGATAGGACGTGTGTAGAAGGATCAAATGACCAATCTTGGATGTGAAGGGTTGATTGTATATCTTGTATATCTGAGATAATGGGAACTCCTTCATATATAGGAGGTATAACACCATAATCATCAGCGTTAAAATCTGAAGACAGCCAAAGTTCCTCTGACTTCACAGGACAATAATCTGCAAAATGAAAGTGATTTTATTATTCTTAAAGAATATAACAACAAACCTATATTTCTACTTTAAAACTTTTATAAAGTTTCATTTTTCAGAATGCCGGTCAAATCTTTTTACTTAAATGCACTTTTGCATAGTGAGGTCAGAGGGGAGGAGCCTCATGGTAGGTTAGAGGGGAGGAACTGCATGGTAGGTCAGAGGTGAGGGGCTGCATAATACGTCAGAGGGGAGGGGGTGCATGGTAGCTCAGAGGTGAGGGGCCCCCCATTAGTGCAAAGATTCCGTACAGAATAGTCCCCCAGATCAACGTCCCGTCACAGCATTTAGTACCATAACCTGTCTTATTATATCATACAAGGACAACCAACCACCAGGGCAAAAAGACCCAACCCCAAAAAAAGATCACAGAGCAGGGTATACGTATTATAATCATAAATCTTTATTAGTAGTGGTGATACACATAGATAAAAGTGCACATGTTGGATAAAATAACAGGGATAAAATGTCCAAAAAAGTTATATATAACAACCAATATAGGCATAAGGTGTACCCAATAAGGAAAAATTATATATATGTATATATATCAGGGCTCCAAGGGACAAATAGAGTAATACTGTGAGACCATATAGTGATAAAATGTAAAAAATGTGACGTGAGCAAAAAATATATTAAAGAGTAGAAAGTAACCCGTAATAGGGTTGTAGGAATAACTAGTATGTAATTAAAGTGCAATATGTGCGAATGTGCAAACCTGCAGAGTAAAACTGGTGTGGGAAACTCTCACAATATACTAAGTGCTAAACCACACAGTATAACCCGGGCAAAGGGTAAAAGAACATATACAGGGAAAAGTTTATAACGGAGCTCCTGTACCTTATGGTGTCACCGTATCCAAACAAAGCGCACCCCGACGCGTGTTTCGGATTCACGATCCTTCGTACAGGAGCTCCGTTATAAACTTTATCATAAAGATTTATGATTATAATACGTATACCCTGCTCTGTGATCTTTTTCTGGGGTTGGGTCTTTTTGCCCTGATGGTTGGTTGTCCTTTACTCATATGAGTGGTTTCCACTCCTTTTCTTTGTTTTCACTGGGGTTTTGTCTCAATATTTTTAATTATATGATATTTTTATACAGATTTAATTTGCTCTTACTACCCCATTTTAGTGTTTACAATTTTTTGTTATATCATACAAGAAGGCGTCCAGACTTCCTGGTATTGTCCTCTAGTGAATCACTGGTAAAGTCAGGTCCTGTCTGCGGCACAATCTGTTCAGCCCAGATAACTAACAAAGTGTAAAAAATAAAGTTCTTAAAAAAAAACAAAACTGAATGCCCCCTTTACCTCAGTTAACAAAAATAAAATGTAAAAAAAAGAGAAATGAATACATACTTGGCATCACAGCGTCCGGAAAAGTCCAATCTATGACACAAGATTTGATAACCTGATTTGTAAATTCTGTAAACAGGAAAAAACACAAGTATAAGTAAAACTTTTTTTGATTGTGGCAAAAGCACAAAAAAGACAATCAGCAGTAATGTAAACATTGCATGTACCACAAAACTGCAAAAGCAAAATCAACTAAAATAAAATGAAAAAAAAAAAATATATATATATATATGGGTCTGGCAGAAAACAATATATATATATATTTACAAAGTTTTGATTTTTTAAGCAAATAAAATTGTAAAAAAAAAGAAAGGTGTTTGTTATCACTGTAATGGTAAAAACTTAAGAATCATCTAGTCAGGTCATAAAATAAAAAACAATGGTGGGAATGTGGTTTTTTTTTTAATTGATTTTGTTTTTGCCACTCTCCGCTACTCTACATGGACAACATCTCACAAACACAGCAAAAAAACAGATATATAAAAAAGTTATTGCTATTTGCAAATGAAAGTGACAAAATGAGAACTAAAGAGAAACAGCAAGAAGACCTCCAAAAAGGGAACGGTGTGGGTGGAGGCCACAGATAACTCCTATCCGATTCTCCTTCCTGATTGATTCCCCACAAAGGGAAAATGTGTAAACAATAATGTGTAATTTAGCCCTGTCTATTACCTGGTGATGTGCGGGGCCGGTGCTCCTCCATCATCACCTCCTGGTACCGATCCTTGTGTCCTTCTAGATACTCCCACTCCTCCATGGAGAAATAGACGGTGACGTCCTGACACCTTATAGGAACCTGACACACACAATGATACCGTCATCACCCAGAATCCTCCAGTGCTGTCCTATATAATATCCCAGCATTCCCAGCAGCGTCACCTCTCCAGTCAGCAGCTCAATCATCTTGTTGGCGAGTTCTAGGATCTTTTGGTTATTGATGTCCTCATGTATCCGGGGGTGAGGTGGAGGCCCCGGAATTGGGTTCAGGGTTCCTCCCCGTCCTTCAGACACAAAGGTCTGATCACTAGAGGTCTTCACTACTTTGTAATCCTGAGTGTGGAGACATTAATAATATCACTATAGACATCTCCAGAGTCCATCACCTCTCCGGTCATATCCCGTTATTCCCATAGATAATGAGGTCATGTGATGACATCAGAGCCTCTCACCTCTCTCATCATATCTCCTGTTATTCACATAATGACATCATGTGATGACATCAGAGCCTCTCACCTCTCCAGTCATATCCCCTGTTATTCCCATAGATAATGAGGTCATATGATGACATCAGAGCCTCTCACCTCTCCGGTCATATCCCGTTATTCCCATAGATAATGATGTCATGAGATGACATCAGAACCTCTCACCTCTCCGGTCATATCTCCTGTAAATCCCATAGATAATGACATCATGTGATGACATCAGAGCCTCTCACCTCTCCGGTCATATCCCGTTATTCCCATAGATAATGAGATCATGTGATGACATCAGAACCTCTCACTTCTCCAGTCATATCCCGTTATTCCCATGGATAATGAGTGTCACGATTCACACCGTGCTGCCAACACTATGTCACGGATCCCAGCAGTATGTCAGGGATCCCGGGGAGGATATCTATCGTCCCCACTACTCACACCAATTTGTCATGAACCGGGGTTGTTTGGTTGCCCCTGGTTCGTTCTGAAGGGGATTTATCTATATCCCACTTCCAGTTTGGAACTTGCAGCTCTTTGGCGCCCCTCTCAGGTCAGATTAGGTACTGCACCTAGGATATTTGGTCTCCGGAAAGGCTGCCTGCTATGTACTGGCTATTGGGCTCACTGCAGACAGGGCGGTTAACTACTCCCGCTCAGGCGGGAACAATAATTAACAACGCCGCCGTTGCTAGAAAGCTTCCCAAACGCACAGAACAAAATATGCTGTCACCAGTTCCAATTGCGCCAAAGGTTAACGGGTCCGTAGCCAACCCAAATCAGTAGTGTAATTCACCTCAGAGGACGCACAGTTCGTTATAGAGCAGAGAGAGGCAAGCCAGCAATTATATATTTTACTCCATAAAAAATTAGGCAGTGTTTACAAGGTACAAAAAGATATTATAAAGGAGACAATACATGCGTACATTACAGATTACAAAATAAAATAGGATTAACGGAAGAAAAACACACTTACAGGTCGTTCAGCTCATTTCAAATCAGCATGGCAGCCGTGTGCTCAGGAGATAGATCCAGGTGCATTAGCAGAGCTTTGCTGAGCTGATGTTAGCTCGCTTCCTGGACCAAGACTAACTCCCAATTCAGCAGGGGTAAAGATAAGCCCTCTTGTCGTGACATCACTAAGTGGGCTGAGTAATGATATGCACTCTTTTCGCAGAATTTACATTCTCGGAGTCTTGAGACAAAGGCATTCCTTTTAGTGGGAGGGGCTGCTGCACCTTGGTCTCCCATTACACTATATAGCAGGGGAGAGGGAGGGTTAGTGGCTTTACAGGATTGGTCGCCCACAGTTTAAAAGCCACACCCTGGTCACACATTAGTATCAAGTTGCCCAGTGTATCAGCCATAGGGCTTTGTTTGTGGTATGTGCGAGTGCAGAGGGGGGGGGGGGGAGAAAAGGGGGGTCGAAACTGCAGCCTGTGTGTCTAGGACCATGGTCACATGTGCAAAAATCCCTCAGACCATGGTATTTTACATTATCGTGACAATGAGGTGATGTGATGACATCAGAGCCTTTCACCTCTCCAGTCATATCCCGTTATTCCCATAGATAAAGAGGTCATGTGATGACATCAGAGCCTCTCACCTCTCCGGTCATATCCCGTTATTCCCATAGATAATGAGGTCATCTGATGACATCAGAGTCTCTCACCTCTCCGGTCATATCCCGTTATTTCCATAGATAATGAGGTCATGTGATGACATCGGAGCCTCTCCTCCGGTCATATCCTGTTATTCCCATAGTTAATTAGGTCATGTGATGACATCAGAGCCTCTCACCTCTCCGGTCATATCCCATTATTCCCATAGAACATGACGTCAGGTGATGACATCAGAGCCTCTCACCTCTCCGGCCATATCCCCTGTTATTCCCATAGATAATGAGGTCATGTGATGACATCAGAGCCTCTCACCTCTCCGGTCATATCTCCTGTTATTCCCATAGATAATGAGGTCATGTGATGACATCAGAACCTCTCACCTCTCCGGTCATATCCCGTTATTCCCATAGATCATGAGGTCATGTGATGACATCAGAGCCTCTCACCTCTCCGGTCATATCTCCTGTTATTCCCATAGATAATGAGGTCATGTGATGACATCAGAGCCTCTCACCTCTCCGGTCATATCTCCTGTTATTCCCATAGATAATGAGGTCATGTGATGACATCAGAACCTCTCACCTCTCCGGTCATATCACCTGTTATTCCCATAGATAATGAGGTCATGTGATGACATCAGAGCCTCTCACCTCTCCGGTCATATCCCGTTATTCCCATAGATCATGAGGTCATGTGATGACATCAGAGCCTCTCACCTCTCCGGTCATATCTCCTGTTATTCCCATAGATAATGAGGTCATGTGATGACATCAGAGCCTCTCACCTCTCCGGTCATATCCCGTTATTCCCATAGATAATAACGTCATGTGATGACATCAGAGCCTCTCACCTCTCCGGTCATATCCCCTGTTATTCCCATAGATAATGACGTCAAGTGATGACATCAGAGCCTCTCACCTCTCCGGTCATATCACCTGTTATTCCCATAGATAATGATGTCATGTGATGACATCAGAACCTCTCACCTCTCCGGTAAGATGGAGGATTATCTCTAGGGTGAGGTTTAATAACTTCTCCGCCATCTTGGTCTTGCCCCTCTTCATTCTGAATGGAAAGAAGATGGAAGAAAATTAAAATGACATAAAACCGCCTAGCAATGACACTTAGTATAGATAATATTAGGAGATGCCGATGCAGAAGTTGTGTTCTTTCTGGATTGGCGAGTTTGACCCCTTCCTGTTGGATGATGTAACAGAAGGTCCTAGTGAGGGGCTCATGTATGGGGTGGGCTCAGGAGCCTCAAACGCCCCAGTTATCAATGACATCATAGTGTAATGCACATAAGACATAAATGAGGGAACTGGAAAAAGTGGGAAAAGGCACTTGCCTTTTTTGGAGGAAGTGAGAAAAATGGACAAAGTGGAACAAGTGGACGAAGTGTGAAAAGTGGACGAAGTGGGAGAAGTGTGAAAAGTGGGAGAAGTGAAGCAAGTGTGAAAAGTGGGGGAAGTGTGTAAAGTGGAGGAAGTGGAAAAAATAAAGGAAGTGGGAAAAGTAGGAGAAGTGGGAAAAGTGGGGGAAATGGGAAAATTGAGGTAAATGGGGCAAGTGGGAAAAGTGGGAGCAGTGGAGAAATTGGGTTAGTGTGAAAAGTGGGGGAAGTGGGAAAAGTGAGGTAAATGGGGGAAGTGGGGAAAGTGTGGAAAAGTGAAGGAAATGTGAAAAGTGGAGGAAGTGGGGAAAAGAGGAGTGGGAAAAGAGGGAGACGAGGGGCAAGAGGAAATAGTGGAGGAAGTTGTTAAAGTGGAGGAAGTGGAAAAAGTGGGAGAAGAGTGGAAAAAGTGGGAGAAGTGAGCAAAGTGGGAAAAGTGAAAGAAGTGGGAAAAGTGGAGGAAGTGTGCAAAGTGGAGGAATTGTGCAAAGTGGAGGAACTGTGTAAAGTGGAAAAATTGTGCAAAGTGGAGGAATTGTGCAAAGTGGAGGAAGTGTGCAAAGTTGGAAAAGAGGAAGAAGTGGGAAACGTGGAGGAAGTGGGAAAAGTGGAGGAAGTAGGGCATGTGTGAAAAGTAGGGAAGTGTAAAAAGTGGGGGAAATGGAAAAAGTGGGAAAAGTGGAGGAATTGTGCAAAGTGGAGGAAGTGTGCAAAGTGGAGGAATTGTGCAAAGTGGAGGAAGTGAGCAAAGTGGAGGAAGTGTGCAAAGTGGGAAAAGTGGAGGAAGTGGGAAAAGTGGAGGAAGTAGGGCATGTGTGAAAAGTAGGGAAGTGTGAAAAGTTGGGGAAAGTGTGAAAAGCGAGGAAAGTGTGAAAAGCGAGGAAAGTGTGAAAAGTGAGGAAAGTGTGAAAAGTGAGGAAAGTGTAAAAAGTGAGGAAAGTGTGAAAAGTGGGGGAAGCGGATAAAGTGGGGGAAGCGGATAAAGTGGGGGGGAAGCAAATAAAGTGGGAGAAGCGGATGAAGTGGGAGAAGCGGATGAAGTGGGGGAAATGGATGAAGTGGGGGAAATGGATGAAGTGAGTGAAGCGGATGAAATGGATGAAGTGGGGGAAGCGGATAAAGTGGGGGAAGCGGATAAAGTGGGGGAAGCGGATAAAGTGGGGGAAGCGGATAAAGTGGGGGACGCGGATAAAGTAGGGGAAGCGGATAAAGTAGGGGAAGCGGATAAAGTGAGGGAAGCGGATAAAGTGGGGGAAGCGGATAAAGTGGGGGAAGCGGATATAGTGGGGAAGCGGATAAAGTGGGGGAAGCGGATGAAGTGGGGGAAGCGGATGAAGTGGGGGAAATGGATGAAGTGGGGGAAATGGATGAAGTGAGTGAAGCGGATGAAATGGGGGAAATGGATAAAGCGGATGAAGTGGGGGAAGCGGATAAAGTGGGGGAAGCGGATAAAGTGGGGGAAGCGGATAAAGTGGGGGAAGTGGATAAAGTGGGGGAAGCGGATAAAGTAGGGGAAGCGGATAAAGTGAGGGAAGCGGATGAAGTGGGGGAAGCGGATAAAGTGGGGGAAGCGGATAAAGTGGGGGGGAAGCGGATAAAGTGGGGGGGAAGCGGATAAAGTGGGGGGGAAGCGGATGAAGTGGGAGAAGCGGATGAAGTGGGAGAAGCGGATGAAGTGGGGGAAATGGATGAAGTGGGAGAAATGGATGAAGTGAGTGAAGCGGATGAAATGGGGGAAATGGATAAAGCGGATGAAGTGGGGGAAGCGGATAAAGTGGGGGAAGCGGATAAAGTGGGGGAAGCGGATAAAGTGGGGGAGGCGGATAAAGTGGGGGAAGCGGATAAAGTGGGGGAAGCGGATAAAGTGGGGGAAGCGGATAAAGTAGGGGAAGCGGATAAAGTGAGGGAAGCGGATAAAGTGGGGGAAGCGGATGAAGTGGGGGAAGCGGATACAGTGGGGGAAGCGGATAAAGTGGGGGAAGCGGATAAAGTGGGGGAAATGGATGAAGTGGGGGAAATGGATGAAGTGAGTGAAGCGGATGAAATGGGGAAATGGATAAAGCGGATGAAGTGGGGGAAGCGGATAAAGTGGGGGAAGCGGATAAAGTGGGGGAAGCGGATGAAGTGGGGGAAGCGGATGAAGTGGGGGAAATGGATGAAGTGGGGGAAATGGATGAAGTGGGGGAAGCGGATAAAGTGGGGGAAGCGGATAAAGTGGGGGAAGCAGATAAAGTGGGGGAAGCGGATAAAGTGGGGGAAGCGGATGAAGTGGGGGAAATGGATGAAGTGGGGGAAATGGATGAAGTGGGGGAAGCGGATAAAGTGGGGGAAGCAGATAAAGTGGGGGAAGCAGATAAAGTGGGGGAAGCAGATAAAGTGGGGGAAGCGGATGAAGTGGGGGGAAATGGATGAAGTGGGGGAAGCAGATGAAGTGGGGGAAGGTGAAGTGGGGGAAGCGGAAGAAGTGGGGGAAACGGATGAAGTGGGGGAAGCAGATGAAGTGGGGGAAGGTGAAGTGGGGGAAGCGGAAGAAGTGGGGGAAGCGGATGAAGTGGGGGAAATAGATGAAGTGGGGGAAATGGATGAAGTGGGGGAAGCGGATGAAGTGGGGGAAGCGGATGAAGTGGGGGAAGCGGATGAAGTGGGGGAAGCGGATGAAGTGGGGAAAGCGGATAAAGTGGGGGGAAGCGGATGAAGTGGGGAAAGCGGATAAAGTGGGGGGAAGCGGATGAAGTGGGGGAAGCGGATGAAATGGGGGAAATGGATAAAGTGGGTGAAGCGGATGAAGTGGGTGAAGCTGATGAAGTGGGGGAAATGGATGAAGTGGGGGAAATGGATGAAGCAGATGAAGTGGGGGAAGCGAATGAAGTGGGGGAAATAGATGAAGTGGGGGAAATGGATGAAGTGGGGGAAGCGGATGAAGTGGGGGAAGCGGATGAAGTGGAGGAAGCGGATGAAGTGGGGGAAGCGGATGAAGTGGGGGAAGCGGAAAAAAAGTGGGGGGAAGCGGATGAAGTGGATGAAGTGGGGAAAGCGGATAAAGTGGGGGGAAGCGGATGAAGTGGGGGAAGCGGATGAAGTGGGGGAAATGGATAAAGTGGGTGAAGCGGATGAAGTGGGTGAAGCGGATGAAGTGGGGGAAATGGATGAAGTGGGGGAAATGGATGAAGCAGATGAAGCGGGGGAAGCGGATGAAGTGGGGGAAATAGATGAAGTGGGGGAAATGGATGAAGTGGGGGAAGCAGATGAAGTGGGGGAAGGTGAAGTGGGGGAAGCGGAAGAAGTGGGGGAAACGGATGAAGTGGGGGAAGCAGATGAAGTGGGGGAAGGTGAAGTGGGGGAAGCGGAAGAAGTGGGGGAAGCAGATAAAGTGGGGGAAGCAGATAAAGTGGGGGAAGCGGATGAAGTGGGGGGAAATGGATGAAGTGGGGGAAGCGGATAAAGTGGGGGAAGCGGATAAAGTGGGGGAAATGGATGAAGTGGGGGAAATGGATGAAGTGGGGGAAGCGGAAGAAGTGGATGAAGTGGGGAAAGCGGATAAAGTGGGGGGAAGCGGATGAAGTGGGGGAAGCGGATGAAGTGGGGGAAATGGATAAAGTGGGGGAAATGGATAAAGTGGGGGAAATGGATGAAGTGGGTGAAGCGGATGAAGTGGGGGAAATGGATGAATGGGGGAAATGGATGAAGCAGATGAAGTGGGGGAAGCGGAAGAAGTGGGGGAAGCGGAAGAAGTGGATGAAGTGGGGAAAGCGGATGAAGTGGGGGAAGCGGATGAAGTGGGGGAAGCGGATGAAGTGGGGGAAGCGGATGAAGTGGGGGGAAATGGATGAAGTGGGGGGAATGGATGAAGTGGGGGGAATGGATGAAGTGGGGGAAGCGGATGAAGTGGGGGAAATGGATAAAGTGGGGGAAGCGGATAAAGTGGGGGAAGCGGATAAAGTGGGGGAAGCGGATGAAATGGGGGAAGCAGATGAAGTGGGGGAAGCGGATGAAGTGGGGGAAGCGGATGAAGTGGGGGAAGCGGATGAAGTGGGGGAAGCGGATGAAGTGGGGGGAAATGGATGAAGTGGGGGGAATGGATGAAGTGGGGGGAATGGATGAAGTGGGGGAAGCGGATGAAGTGGGGGAAATGGATAAAGTGGGGGAAGCGGATAAAGTGGGGGAAGCGGATAAAGTGGGGGAAGCGGATGAAATGGGGGAAGCAGATGAAGTGGGGGAAGCAGATGAAGTGGGGGAAGCGGATGAAGTGGGGGAAGCGGATGAAGTGGGGAAAGCGGATGAAGTGGGGAAAGCGGATGAAGTGGGGGAAGCGGATGAAGTGGGGGAAGCGGATGAAGTGGGGGAAGCGGATGAAGTTGGGGAAGCGGATGAAGTGGGGGAAGCGGATGAAGTGGAAATGGATGAAGTGGGGGAAGCGGATGAAATGGGGGAAATGGATGTAGTGGGGGAAATGGATGAAGTGGGGAAATGGATGAAGTGGGGGAAGCGAATGAAGTGGGGAAAGCGGATGAAATGGGGGAAATGGATGTAGTGGGGGAAATGGATGAAGTGGGGGAAGCGGATGAAGTGGGGAAAGCGGATGAAGTGGGGAAAGCGGATGAAGTGGGGGAAGCGGATGAAGTGGGGGAAGCGGATGAAGTGGGGGAAGCGGATGAAGTTGGGGAAGCGGATGAAGTGGGGGAAGCGGATGAAGTGGAAATGGATGAAGTGGGGGAAGCGGATGAAATGGGGGAAATGGATGTAGTGGGGGAAATGGATGAAGTGGGGAAATGGATGAAGTGGGGGAAGCGAATGAAGTGGGGAAAGCGGATGAAATGGGGGAAATGGATGTAGTGGGGGAAATGGATGAAGTGGGGGAAGCGGATGAAGTGGGGGAAACGGATGAAGTGGGGGAAACGGATGTAGTGGGGGAAATGGATGAAGTGGGGGAAGCGAATGAAGTGGGGAAAGTGAATGAAGTGGGGAAAGTTGATGAAGTGGGTGAAGCGAATGAAGTGGTTTAAAAATTGAGACTTTTTGAAAAGTCTCACATAAAGAATCGGTTGCAAAAATCCAGTTACCAAAAACAGCAATCACAAAGGTGAACAGAGGAACGAAGCCGATGGATGAGCGGAAAATACACATCAAGACAGGTGTGAGGTCAAAGAAGAATATTGAGCAAAAGAAAAAATGGCTTAAAAAATAGAAATTATAAAAAATAGGAGCAAATTCAATAATGAATCCGGCCTGATATTTTTGGTAAATCTACCCTCATCACAAGGCGCCGATGGGCTGCCATGATGGCTGGTGGTCTGCTGAAGACCCCCGCTTCTGTCAAGTATGATCCTGATTGTCAGTATACAGCGCAGCGCTGTGTTTAGACCAAGCGGGAGGACAATCGGAGGATCGAGTCCCTGTAACGTCAGCAGGATTGTGCTCAGTCACTACACACAGTGTCCGATCGGCGCCGTTATACTGATCACACCGATAGCTGGTGATGGAATCCGTCTTGTGGTTGTAGTGTTATCTGTATTTGCAGTTACAGGGGGTATTCCCATCTCCGAGATCCTATCCCAATATGGAGCAGGTGTAATAATAATATTAGCAAATACCTCCGATTAGTAGTGTAGTATAGTTCTTCTGATTCACTACATCTCTTTCCTCATGTGCAGGCATTGCAGGACTTTAGGTATCCATGGTTACAACCACTGATATAGTGGCACAAAAATAATCCCTGAACGACCCTGGAGCCAAAAAATGGCAAATTTCTGAGTTTATTTCAACACTTAAAAAAAAAATAAAAAACACCACTATACAGGTGTGATGTGTGCGCCGTCACCGCGTCTGGGGGATGGGATCCGCTGACGTTCACCACGGAGAACGTGGGAAATAACAATAAGGCTCTGTTCACACGCTGCGGATTTTGCTGCGGATCCGCAGCGGTTTCCCATGCGTTTACAGTGTAATGTAAACCTATGGGAAACGAAATCCGCAGTGCACATGCTGCGGAAAAAACGCACGGAAACGCAGCGGGTTACATTCCGCAGCATGTCAATTCTTTGTGCGGATTCTGCTGCGGGTGTACACCTGGTCCATAATAGAAAACCGCAGCAGAATCCGCGATAAATCCGCAGCCCTCACAGATACGTGTGCACATAACCCAACAAGTGCGGAATCGCTTGTGTTTTCCGCTATTTTCCTGCACTCGGGACGTTTCCCATCACACGAGAAGATGGAGCCCGTCAGTCACAGCTCAGAACGGGAAAGGGACGGAAACTGTCCAGGGGGCGATGGGTTAATAGCCTCAGTGACGGCCGGGACCTCTGCACCAGGAACACCGCGGAGGAGGAGAGGACGCGGCGCCGAGACCCCAGCACTCCCAGCCGGAGGAGGCTCAGGATGGAGAACGGGAGAGTCTGTGCCGCGGATCTGCACAAAGGACCATTATATAAAGAGAAAGAAACAAGACGAAAAGAGAAACTGACGATCCGCAATGTGTGACCGGCGCCCAACAAGAACCGCAGAGCCCGCCCGACACTAAGGGGTTAACAATCCCGAGCACTCACAACACACCTCCACCTGCAGAGCAGCCGCCGTGTGCGGACAGGACCTGTGTGACGTCACCGTCATGTGATCAGTCACATGGGGAGGAGTCACATGATCAGGGGGCGGAGCTCCAGGGTTCTCAGTGTCTGCAGGACTCTGCTGTGCTGGATGATGTCTAATGTCATAGAGAAGGATGGTGCGGAGCCGTGTGTGTAATGTGTGCGGAGCGGAGCCGTGTGTGTAATGTGCGCGGAGCGGAGCCGTGTGTGTAATGTGTGCGGAGCGGAGCCGTGTGTGTAATGTGTGCGGAGCGGAGCCGTGTGTGTAATATGTGCGGAGCGGAGCCGTGTGTGTAATGTGCGCGGAGCGGAGCCGTGTGTGTAATGTGCGCGGAGCGGAGCCGTGTGTGTAATGTGTGCGGAGCAGAGCCGTGTGTGTAATGTGTGCGGAGCGGAGCCGTGTGTGTAATGTGTGCGGAGCGGAGCCGTGTGTGTAATGTGTGCGGAGCGGAGCCGTGTGTGTAATGTGTGCGGAGCCGTGTGTGTAATGTGTGCGGAGCGGAGCCGTGTGTGTAATGTGCGCGGAGCGGAGCCGTGTGTGTAATGTGCGCGGAGCGGAGCCGTGTGTGTAATGTGCGCGGAGCGGAGCCGTGTGTGTAATGTGTGCGGAGCGGAGCCGTGTGTGTAATGTGTGCGGAGCGGAGCCGTGTGTGTAATGTGTGCGGAGCGGAGCCGTGTGTGTAATGTGTGCGGAGCGGAGCCGTGTGTGTAATGTGTGCGGAGCGGAGCCGTGTGTGTAATGTGTGCGGAGCCGTGTGTGTAATGTGTGCGGAGCGGAGCCGTGTGTGTAATGTGTGCGGAGCGGAGCCGTGTGTGTAATGTGTGAGGAGCGGAGCCGTGTGTGTAATGTGTGCGGAGCGGAGCCGTGTGTGTAATGTGTGCGGAGCGGAGCCGTGTGTGTAATGTGTGCGGAGCGGAGCCGTGTGTGTAATATGTGCGGAGCGGAGCCGTGTGTGTAATGTGTGCGGAGCGGAGCCGTGTGTGTAATGTGTGCGGAGCGGAGCCGTGTGTGTAATGTGTGCGGAGCCGTGTGTGTAATGTGTGCGGAGCGGAGCCGTGTGTGTAATGTGTGCGGAGCGGAGCCGTGTGTGTAATATGTGCGGAGCGGAGCCGTGTGTGTAATGTGTGCGGAGCGGAGCCGTGTGTGTAATGTGTGCGGAGCGGAGCCGTGTGTGTAATGTGTGCGGAGCCGTGTGTGTAATGTGTGCGGAGCGGAGCCGTGTGTGTAATGTGTGCGGAGCGGAGCCGTGTGTGTAATGTGTGCGGAGCCGTGTGTGTAATGTGTGCGGAGCGGAGCCGTGTGTGTAATGTGTGCGGAGCGGAGCCGTGTGTGTAATGTGTGCGGAGCGGAGCCGTGTGTGTAATGTGTGCGGAGCCGTGTGTGTAATGTGTGCGGAGCGGAGCCGTGCGTGTAATGTGTGCGGAGCGGAGCCGTGTGTGTAATGTGTGCGGAGCGGAGCCGTGTGTGTAATATGTGCGGAGCGGAGCCGTGTGTGTATTGTGTGCGGAGCGGAGCCGTGTGTGTAATGTGTGCGGAGCGGAGCCATGTGTGTAATGTGTGCGGAGCGGAGCCGTGTGTGTAATGTGTGCAGAGCGGAGCCGTGTGTGTAATGTGTGCGGAGCGGAGCCGTGTGTGTAATATGTGCGGAGCGGAGCCGTGTGTGTAATGTGTGCGGAGCGGAGCCGTGTATGTAATGTGTGCGGAGCCGTGTGTGTAATGTGTGCGGAGCGGAGCCGTGTGTGTAATGTGTGCGGAGCGGAGCCGTGTGTGTAATGTGTGCGGAGCGGAGCCGTGTGTGTAATGTGTGCGGAGCGGAGCCGTGTGTGTAATGTGTGCGGAGCGGAGCCGTGTGTGTAATGTGTGCGGAGCGGAGCCGTGTGTGTAATGTGTGCGGAGCGGAGCCGTGTGTGTAATGTGTGCGGAGCGGAGCCGTGTGTGTAATGTGTGCGGAGCGGACCCGTGTGTGTAATGTGTGCGGAGCGGAGCCGTGTGTGTAATGTGTGCGGAGCCGTGTGTGTAATGTGTGCGGAGCGGAGCCGTGTATGTAATGTGTGCGGAGCCGTGTGTGTAATGTGTGCGGAGCGGAGCCGTGTGTGTAATGTGTGCGGAGCGGAGCCGTGTATGTAATGTGTGCGGAGCCGTGTGTGTAATGTGTGCGGAGCGGAGCCGTGTGTGTAATGTGTGCGGAGCGGAGCCGTGTGTGTAATGTGTGCGGAGCGGAGCCGTGTATGTAATGTGTGCGGAGCGGAGCCGTGTGTGTTATGTGTGCGGAGCGGAGCCGTGTGTGTAATGTGTGCTGAGCGGAGCCGTGTGTGTAATATGTGCGGAGCGGAGCCGTGTGTGTAATGTGTGCGGAGCGGAGCCGTGTGTGTAATGTGTGCGGAGCCGTGTGTGTAATGTGTGCGGAGCGCAGCCGTGTGTGTAATGTGCGCGGAGCGGAGCCGTGTGTGTAATGTGTGCGGAGCGGAGCCGTGTGTGTAATGTGTGCGGAGCGGAGCCGTGTGTGTAATGTGTGCGGAGCGGAGCCGTGTGTGTAATGTGTGCGGAGCGGAGCCGTGTGTGTAATGTGTGCGGAGCGGAGCCGTGTGTGTAATGTGTGCGGAGCGGAGCCGTGTGTGTAATGTGCGCGGAGCGGAGCCGTGTGTGTAATGTGCGCGGAGCGGAGCCGTGTGTGTAATGTGTGCGGAGCGGAGCCGTGTGTGTAATGTGTGCGGAGCGGAGCCGTGTGTGTAATGTGTGCGGAGCGGAGCCGTGTGTGTAATGTGTGCGGAGCGGAGCCGTGTGTGTAATGTGTGCGGAGCCGTGTGTGTAATGTGTGCGGAGCGGAGCCGTGTGTAATGTGCGCGGAGCGGAGCCGTGTGTGTAATGTGTGCGGAGCGGAGCCGTGTATGTAATGTGTGCGGAGCGGAGCCGTGTGTGTAATGTGCGCGGAGCGGAGCCGTGTGTGTAATGTCTGCGGAGCGGAGCCGTGTGCGGAGCGGAGCCGTGTGTGTAATGTGTGCGGGGCGGAGCCGTGTGTGTAATGTGTGCGGAGCGGAGCCGTGTGTGTAATGTGTGCGGAGTGGAGCCGTGTGTGTAATGTGTGCGGAGCAGGGCCGTGTGTGTAATATGTGCGGAGCGGAGCCGTGTGTGTAATGTGTGCGGAGCGGAGCCGTGTGTAATGTGTGCGGAGCGGAGCCGTGTGTGTAATGTGTGCGGAGCCGTGTGTGTAATGTGTGCGGAGCTGTGTGTGTAATGTGTGCGGAGCGGAGCCGTGTGTGTAATGTGTACGGAGCGGAGCCGTGTGTGTAATGTGTGCGGAGCGGAGCCGTGTGTCTAATGTGTGCGGAGCCGTGTGTGTAATGTGTACGGAGCGGAGCCGTGTGTGTAATGTGTGCGGAGCGGAGCCGTGTGTGTAATGTGTGCGGAGCGGACCCGTGTGTGTAATGTGTGCGGAGCGGAGCCGTGTGTGTAATGTGTGCGGAGCCGTGTGTGTAATGTGTGCGGAGCGGAGCCGTGTATGTAATGTGTGCGGAGCCGTGTGTGTAATGTGTGCGGAGCGGAGCCGTGTGTGTAATGTGTGCGGAGCGGAGCCGTGTATGTAATGTGTGCGGAGCCGTGTGTGTAATGTGTGCGGAGCGGAGCCGTGTGTGTAATGTGTGCGGAGCGGAGCCGTGTGTGTAATGTGTGCGGAGCGGAGCCGTGTATGTAATGTGTGCGGAGCGGAGCCGTGTGTGTTATGTGTGCGGAGCGGAGCCGTGTGTGTAATGTGTGCGGAGCGGAGACGTGTGTGTAATGTGTGCGGAGCGGAGCCGTGTGTGTAATGTCTGCGGAGCGGAGCCGTGTGTGTAATGTGTGCGGAGCGGAGCCGTGTGTGTAATGTGTGCGGAGCGGAGCCGTGTGTGTAATGTGTGCGGAGCGGAGCCGTGTGTGTAATGTGTGCGGTGCGGAGCCGTGTGTGTAATGTGTGCGGAGCGGAGCGGAGCCATGTGTGTAATGTGTGCGGAGCGGAGCCGTGTGTGTAATGTGTGCGGAGCGGAGCCGTGTGTGTAATGTGTGCGGAGCCGTGTGTGTAATGTTTGCGGAGCCGTGTGTGTAATGTGTGCGGAGCGGAGCCGTGTGTCTAATGTGTGCGGAGCGGAGCCGTGTGTGTAATGTGTGCGGAGCCGTGTGTGTAATGTGTGCGGAGCGGAGCCGTGTGTGTAATGTGTGCGGAGCGGAGCCGTGTGTGTAATGTGTGCGGAGCCGTGTGTGTAATGTGTGCGGAGCCATGTGTGTAATGTGTGCGGAGCGGAGCCGTGTGTGTAATATGTGCGGAGCGGAGCCGTGTGTGTAATATGTGCGGAGCGGAGCCGTGTGTGTATTGTGTGCGGAGCGGAGCCGTGTGTGTAATGTGTGCAGAGCGGAGCCGTGTGTGTAATGTGTGCGGAGCGGAGCCGTGTGTGTAATGTGTGCGGAGCGGAGCCGTGTGTGTAATGTGTGCGGAGCGGAGCCGTGTGTGTAATGTGTGCGGAGCGGAGCCGTGTGTGTAATGTGTGCGGAGCGGACCCGTGTGTGTAATGTGTGCGGAGCGGAGCCGTGTGTGTAATGTGTGCGGAGCGGAGCCGTGTATGTAATGTGTGCGGAGCCGTGTGTGTAATGTGTGCGGAGCGGAGCCGTGTGTGTAATGTGTGCGGAGCGGAGCCGTGTATGTAATGTGTGCGGAGCCGTGTGTGTAATGTGTGCGGAGCGGAGCCGTGTGTGTAATGTGTGCGGAGCGGAGCCGTGTGTGTAATGTGTGCGGAGCGGAGCCGTGTATGTAATGTGTGCGGAGCGGAGCCGTGTGTGTTGTGTGCGGAGCGGAGCCGTGTGTGTAATGTGTGCTGAGCGGAGCCGTGTGTGTAATATGTGCGGAGCGGAGCCGTGTGTGTAATGTGTGCGGAGCGGAGCCGTGTGTGTAATGTGTGCGGAGCCGTGTGTGTAATATGTGCGGAGCGGAGCCGTGTGTGTTATGTGTGCGGAGCGGAGCCGTGTGTGTAATGTGTGCTGAGCGGAGCCGTGTGTGTAATATGTGCGGAGCGGAGCCGTGTGTGTAATGTGTGCGGAGCGGAGCCGTGTGTGTAATGTGTGCGGAGCCGTGTGTGTAATGTGTGCGGAGCGCAGCCGTGTGTGTAATGTGCGCGGAGCCGTGTGTGTAATGTGTGCGGAGCGGAGCCGTGTGTGTAATGTGTGCGGAGCGGAGCCGTGTGTGTAATGTGTGCGGAGCGGAGCCGTGTGTGTAATGTGTGCGGAGCGGAGCCGTGTGTGTAATGTGTGCGGAGCGGAGCCGTGTGTGTAATGTGTGCGGAGCGGAGCCGTGTGTGTAATGTGCGCGGAGCGGAGCCGTGTGTGTAATGTGCGCGGAGCGGAGCCGTGTGTGTAATGTGTGCGGAGCGGAGCCGTGTGTGTAATGTGTGCGGAGCGGAGCCGTGTGTGTAATGTGTGCGGAGCCGTGTGTGTAATGTGTGCGGAGCGGAGCCGTGTGTAATGTGCGCGGAGCGGAGCCGTGTGTGTAATGTGTGCGGAGCGGAGCCGTGTATGTAATGTGTGCGGAGCGGAGCCGTGTGTGTAATGTGCGCGGAGCGGAGCCGTGTGTGTAATGTCTGCGGAGCGGAGCCGTGTGCGGAGCGGAGCCGTGTGTGTAATGTGTGCGGGGCGGAGCCGTGTGTGTAATGTGTGCGGAGCGGAGCCGTGTGTGTAATGTGTGCGGAGCGGAGCCGTGTGTGTAATGTGTGCGGAGCAGGGCCGTGTGTGTAATATGTGCGGAGCGGAGCCGTGTGTGTAATGTGTGCGGAGCGGAGCCGTGTGTAATGTGTGCGGAGCGGAGCCGTGTGTGTAATGTGTGCGGAGCGGAGCCGTGTGTGTAATGTGTACGGAGCGGAGCCGTGTGTGTAATGTGTGCGGAGCGGAGCCGTGTGTCTAATGTGTGCGGAGCCGTGTGTGTAATGTGAGCGGAGCCGTGTGTGTAATGTGTACGGAGCGGAGCCGTGTGTGTAATGTGTGCGGAGCGGAGCCGTGTGTGTAATGTGTGCGGAGCGGAGCCGTGTGTGTAATGTGTGCGGAGCGGAGCCGTGTGTGTAATGTGTGCGGAGCGGAGCCGTGTGTGTAATGTGTGCGGAGCGGAGCCGTGTGTGTAATGTGTGCGGAGCGGAGCCGTGTGTGTAATGTGTGCGGAGCGGAGCCGTGTGTGTAATGTGTGCGGAGCGGAGCCGTGTGTGTAATGTGTGCGGAGCCATGTGTGTAATGTGTGCGGAGCGGAGCCGTGTGTGTAATATGTGCGGAGCGGAGCCGTGTGTGTAATATGTGCGGAGCGGAGCGGTGTGTGTAATGTGTGCGGAGCGGAGCCGTGTGTGTAATGTGTGCGGAGCGGAGCCGTGTGTGTAATGTGTGCGGAGCGGAGCCGTGTGTGTAATGTGTGCGGAGCGGAGCCGTGTGTGTAATGTGTGCGGAGCGGAGCCGTGTGTGTAATGTGTGCGGAGCGGAGCCGTGTGTGTAATGTGTGCGGAGCGGAGCCGTGTGTGTAATGTGTGCGGAGCGGAGCCGTGTGTGTAATGTGTGCGGAGCGGAGCCGTGTGTGTAATGTGTGCGGAGCCGTGTGTGTAATGTGTGCGGAGCGGAGCCGTGTATGTAATGTGTGCGGAGCCGTGTGTGTAATGTGTGCGGAGCCGTGTGTGTAATGTGTGCGGAGCGGAGCTGTGTATGTAATGTGTGCGGAGCCGTGTGTGTAATGTGTGCGGAGCGGAGCCGTGTGTGTAATGTGTGCGGATCGGAGCCGTGTGTGTAATGTGTGCGGAGCCGTGTGTGTAATGTGTGCGGAGCGGAGCCGTGTGTAATGTGCGCGGAGCGGAGCCGTGTGTGTAATGTGTGCGGAGCGGAGCCGTGTATGTAATGTGTGCGGAGCGGAGCCGTGTGTGTAATGTGCGCGGAGCGGAGCCGTGTGTGTAATGTCTGCGGAGCGGAGCCGTGTGCGGAGCGGAGCCGTGTGTGTAATGTGTGCGGGGCGGAGCCGTGTGTGTAATGTGTGCGGAGCGGAGCCGTGTGTGTAATGTGTGCGGAGCGGAGCCGTGTGTGTAATGTGTGCGGAGCAGGGCCGTGTGTGTAATATGTGCGGAGCGGAGCCGTGTGTGTAATGTGTGCGGAGCGGAGCCGTGTGTAATGTGTGCGGAGCGGAGCCGTGTGTGTAATGTGTGCGGAGCGGAGCCGTGTGTGTAATGTGTACGGAGCGGAGCCGTGTGTGTAATGTGTGCGGAGCGGAGCCGTGTGTCTAATGTGTGCGGAGCCGTGTGTGTAATGTGAGCGGAGCCGTGTGTGTAATGTGTACGGAGCGGAGCCGTGTGTGTAATGTGTGCGGAGCGGAGCCGTGTGTGTAATGTGTGCGGAGCGGAGCCGTGTGTGTAATGTGTGCGGAGCGGAGCCGTGTGTGTAATGTCTGCGGAGCGGAGCCGTGTGTGTAATGTGTGCGGAGCGGAGCCGTGTGTGTAATGTGTGCGGAGCGGAGCCGTGTGTGTAATGTGTGCGGAGCGGAGCCGTGTGTGTAATGTGTGCGGTGCGGAGCCGTGTGTGTAATGTGTGCGGAGCGGAGCGGAGCCGTGTGTGTAATGTGTGCGGAGCGGAGCCGTGTGTGTAATGTGTGCGGAGCGGAGCCGTGTGTGTAATGTGTGCGGAGCCGTGTGTGTAATGTGTGCGGAGCCGTGTGTGTAATGTGTGCGGAGCGGAGCCGTGTGTGTAATGTGTGCGGAGCGGAGCCGTGTGTGTAATGTGTGCGGAGCGGAGCCGTGTGTGTAATGTGTGCGGAGCCGTGTGTGTAATGTGTGCGGAGCGGAGCCGTGTGTGTAATGTGTGCGGAGCGGAGCCGTGTGTGTAATGTGTGCGGAGCCATGTGTGTAATGTGTGCGGAGCGGAGCCGTGTGTGTAATATGTGCGGAGCGGAGCCGTGTGTGTAATATGTGCGGAGCGGAGCCGTGTGTGTAATGTGTGCGGAGCGGAGCCGTGTGTGTAATGTGTGCAGAGCGGAGCCGTGTGTGTAATGTGTGCGGAGCGGAGCCGTGTGTGTAATGTGTGCGGAGCGGAGCCGTGTGTGTAATGTGTGCGGAGCGGAGCCGTGTGTGCAATGTGTGCGGAGCGGAGCCGTGTGTGTAATGTGTGCGGAGCGGAGCCGTGTGTGTAATGTGTGCGGAGCGGAGCCGTGTGTGTAATGTGTGCGGAGCGGAGCCGTGTGTGTAATGTGTGCGGAGCCGTGTGTGTAATGTGTGCGGAGCGGAGCCGTGTATGTAATGTGTGCGGAGCCGTGTGTGTAATGTGTGCGGAGCCGTGTGTGTAATGTGTGCGGAGCGGAGCCGTGTATGTAATGTGTGCGGAGCCGTGTGTGTAATGTGTGCGGAGCGGAGCCGTGTGTGTAATGTGTGCGGAGCGGAGCCGTGTGTGTAATGTGTGCGGAGCGGAGCCGTGTATGTAATGTGTGCGGAGCGGAGCCGTGTGTGTTATGTGTGCGGAGCGGAGCCGTGTGTGTAATGTGTGCGGAGCGGAGCCGTGTGTAATATGTGCGGAGCGGAGCCGTGTGTGTAATGTGTGCGGAGCCGTGTGTGTAATGTGTGCGGAGCGCAGCCGTGTGTGTAATGTGCGCGGAGCGGAGCCGTGTGTGTAATGTGTGCGGAGCGGAGCCGTGTGTGTAATGTGTGCGGAGCGGAGCCGTGTGTAATATGTGCGGAGCGGAGCCGTGTGTGTAATGTGTGCGGAGCCGTGTGTGTAATGTGTGCGGAGCGCAGCCGTGTGTGTAATGTGCGCGGAGCGGAGCCGTGTGTGTAATGTGTGCGGAGCGGAGCCGTGTGTGTAATGTGTGCGGAGCGGAGCCGTGTGTGTAATGTGTGCGGAGCGGAGCCGTGTGTGTAATGTGTGCGGAGCGGAGCCGTGTGTGTAATGTGTGCGGAGCGGAGCCGTGTGTGTAATGTGTGCGGAGCGGAGCCGTGTGTGTAATGTGCGCGGAGCGGAGCCGTGTGTGTAATGTGCGCGGAGCGGAGCCGTGTGTGTAATGTGTGCGGAGCGGAGCCGTGTGTGTAATGTGTGCGGAGCGGAGCCGTGTGTGTAATGTGTGCGGAGCGGAGCCGTGTGTGTAATGTGTGCGGAGCGGAGCCGTGTGTGTAATGTGTGCGGAGCCGTGTGTGTAATGTGTGCGGAGCGGAGCCGTGTGTAATGTGCGCGGAGCGGAGCCGTGTGTGTAATGTGTGCGGAGCGGAGCCGTGTATGTAATGTGTGCGGAGCGGAGCCGTGTGTGTAATGTGCGCGGAGCGGAGCCGTGTGTGTAATGTCTGCGGAGCGGAGCCGTGTGCGGAGCGGAGCCGTGTGTGTAATGTGTGCGGGGCGGAGCCGTGTGTGTAATGTGTGCGGAGCGGAGCCGTGTGTGTAATGTGTGCGGAGTGGAGCCGTGTGTGTAATGTGTGCGGAGCAGGGCCGTGTGTGTAATATGTGCGGAGCGGAGCCGTGTGTGTAATGTGTGCGGAGCGGAGCCGTGTGTAATGTGTGCGGAGCGGAGCCGTGTGTGTAATGTGTGCGGAGCCGTGTGTGTAATGTGTGCGGAGCTGTGTGTGTAATGTGTGCGGAGCGGAGCCGTGTGTGTAATGTGTACGGAGCGGAGCCGTGTGTGTAATGTGTGCGGAGCGGAGCCGTGTGTCTAATGTGTGCGGAGCCGTGTGTGTAATGTGTACGGAGCGGAGCCGTGTGTGTAATGTGTGCGGAGCGGAGCCGTGTGTAATGTGTGCGGAGCGGACCCGTGTGTGTAATGTGTGCGAAGCGGAGCCGTGTGTGTAATGTGTGCGGAGCCGTGTGTGTAATGTGTGCGGAGCGGAGCCGTGTATGTAATGTGTGCGGAGCCGTGTGTGTAATGTGTGCGGAGCGGAGCCGTGTGTGTAATGTGTGCGGAGCGGAGCCGTGTATGTAATGTGTGCGGAGCCGTGTGTGTAATGTGTGCGGAGCGGAGCCGTGTGTGTAATGTGTGCGGAGCGGAGCCGTGTGTGTAATGTGTGCGGAGCGGAGCCGTGTATGTAATGTGTGCGGAGCGGAGCCGTGTGTGTTATGTGTGCGGAGCGGAGCCGTGTGTGTAATGTGTGCGGAGCGGAGACGTGTGTGTAATGTGTGCGGAGCGGAGCCGTGTGTGTAATGTCTGCGGAGCGGAGCCGTGTGTGTAATGTGTGCGGAGCGGAGCCGTGTGTGTAATGTGTGCGGAGCGGAGCCGTGTGTGTAATGTGTGCGGAGCGGAGCCGTGTGTGTAATGTGTGCGGTGCGGAGCCGTGTGTGTAATGTGTGCGGAGCGGAGCGGAGCCGTGTGTGTAATGTGTGCGGAGCGGAGCCGTGTGTGTAATGTGTGCGGAGCGGAGCCGTGTGTGTAATGTGTGCGGAGCCGTGTGTGTAATGTGTGCGGAGCCGTGTGTGTAATGTGTGCGGAGCGGAGCCGTGTGTCTAATGTGTGCGGAGCGGAGCCGTGTGTGTAATGTGTGCGGAGCCGTGTGTGTAATGTGTGCGGAGCGGAGCCGTGTGTGTAATGTGTGCGGAGCGGAGCCGTGTGTGTAATGTGTGCGGAGCCGTGTGTGTAATGTGTGCGGAGCCATGTGTGTAATGTGTGCGGAGCGGAGCCGTGTGTGTAATATGTGCGGAGCGGAGCCGTGTGTGTAATATGTGCGGAGCGGAGCCGTGTGTGTATTGTGTGCGGAGCGGAGCCGTGTGTGTAATGTGTGCAGAGCGGAGCCGTGTGTGTAATGTGTGCGGAGCGGAGCCGTGTGTGTAATGTGTGCGGAGCGGAGCCGTGTGTGTAATGTGTGCGGAGCGGAGCCGTGTGTGTAATGTGTGCGGAGCGGAGCCGTGTGTGTAATGTGTGCGGAGCGGACCCGTGTGTGTAATGTGTGCGGAGCGGAGCCGTGTGTGTAATGTGTGCGGAGCGGAGCCGTGTATGTAATGTGTGCGGAGCCGTGTGTGTAATGTGTGCGGAGCGGAGCCGTGTGTGTAATGTGTGCGGAGCGGAGCCGTGTATGTAATGTGTGCGGAGCCGTGTGTGTAATGTGTGCGGAGCGGAGCCGTGTGTGTAATGTGTGCGGAGCGGAGCCGTGTGTGTAATGTGTGCGGAGCGGAGCCGTGTATGTAATGTGTGCGGAGCGGAGCCGTGTGTGTTGTGTGCGGAGCGGAGCCGTGTGTGTAATGTGTGCTGAGCGGAGCCGTGTGTGTAATATGTGCGGAGCGGAGCCGTGTGTGTAATGTGTGCGGAGCGGAGCCGTGTGTGTAATGTGTGCGGAGCCGTGTGTGTAATATGTGCGGAGCGGAGCCGTGTGTGTTATGTGTGCGGAGCGGAGCCGTGTGTGTAATGTGTGCTGAGCGGAGCCGTGTGTGTAATATGTGCGGAGCGGAGCCGTGTGTGTAATGTGTGCGGAGCGGAGCCGTGTGTGTAATGTGTGCGGAGCCGTGTGTGTAATGTGTGCGGAGCGCAGCCGTGTGTGTAATGTGCGCGGAGCGGAGCCGTGTGTGTAATGTGTGCGGAGCGGAGCCGTGTGTGTAATGTGTGCGGAGCGGAGCCGTGTGTGTAATGTGTGCGGAGCGGAGCCGTGTGTGTAATGTGTGCGGAGCGGAGCCGTGTGTGTAATGTGTGCGGAGCGGAGCCGTGTGTGTAATGTGTGCGGAGCGGAGCCGTGTGTGTAATGTGCGCGGAGCGGAGCCGTGTGTGTAATGTGCGCGGAGCGGAGCCGTGTGTGTAATGTGTGCGGAGCGGAGCCGTGTGTGTAATGTGTGCGGAGCGGAGCCGTGTGTGTAATGTGTGCGGAGCCGTGTGTGTAATGTGTGCGGAGCGGAGCCGTGTGTAATGTGCGCGGAGCGGAGCCGTGTGTGTAATGTGTGCGGAGCGGAGCCGTGTATGTAATGTGTGCGGAGCGGAGCCGTGTGTGTAATGTGCGCGGAGCGGAGCCGTGTGTGTAATGTCTGCGGAGCGGAGCCGTGTGCGGAGCGGAGCCGTGTGTGTAATGTGTGCGGGGCGGAGCCGTGTGTGTAATGTGTGCGGAGCGGAGCCGTGTGTGTAATGTGTGCGGAGCGGAGCCGTGTGTGTAATGTGTGCGGAGCAGGGCCGTGTGTGTAATATGTGCGGAGCGGAGCCGTGTGTGTAATGTGTGCGGAGCGGAGCCGTGTGTAATGTGTGCGGAGCGGAGCCGTGTGTGTAATGTGTGCGGAGCGGAGCCGTGTGTCTAATGTGTGCGGAGCCGTGTGTGTAATGTGAGCGGAGCCGTGTGTGTAATGTGTACGGAGCGGAGCCGTGTGTGTAATGTGTGCGGAGCGGAGCCGTGTGTGTAATGTGTGCGGAGCGGAGCCGTGTGTGTAATGTGTGCGGAGCGGAGCCGTGTGTGTAATGTGTGCGGAGCGGAGCCGTGTGTGTAATGTGTGCGGAGCGGAGCCGTGTGTGTAATGTGTGCGGAGCGGAGCCGTGTGTGTAATGTGTGCGGAGCGGAGCCGTGTGTGTAATGTGTGCGGAGCGGAGCCGTGTGTGTAATGTGTGCGGAGCCATGTGTGTAATGTGTGCGGAGCGGAGCCGTGTGTGTAATATGTGCGGAGCGGAGCCGTGTGTGTAATATGTGCGGAGCGGAGCCGTGTGTGTAATGTGTGCGGAGCGGAGCCGTGTGTGTAATGTGTGCGGAGCGGAGCCGTGTGTGTAATGTGTGCGGAGCGGAGCCGTGTGTGTAATGTGTGCGGAGCGGAGCCGTGTGTGTAATGTGTGCGGAGCGGAGCCGTGTGTGTAATGTGTGCGGAGCGGAGCCGTGTGTGTAATGTGTGCGGAGCGGAGCCGTGTGTGTAATGTGTGCGGAGCGGAGCCGTGTGTGTAATGTGTGCGGAGCGGAGCCGTGTGTGTAATGTGTGCGGAGCCGTGTGTGTAATGTGTGCGGAGCGGAGCCGTGTATGTAATGTGTGCGGAGCCGTGTGTGTAATGTGTGCGGAGCCGTGTGTGTAATGTGTGCGGAGCGGAGCTGTGTATGTAATGTGTGCGGAGCCGTGTGTGTAATGTGTGCGGAGCGGAGCCGTGTGTGTAATGTGTGCGGATCGGAGCCGTGTGTGTAATGTGTGCGGAGCCGTGTGTGTAATGTGTGCGGAGCGGAGCCGTGTGTAATGTGCGCGGAGCGGAGCCGTGTGTGTAATGTGTGCGGAGCGGAGCCGTGTATGTAATGTGTGCGGAGCGGAGCCGTGTGTGTAATGTGCGCGGAGCGGAGCCGTGTGTGTAATGTCTGCGGAGCGGAGCCGTGTGCGGAGCGGAGCCGTGTGTGTAATGTGTGCGGGGCGGAGCCGTGTGTGTAATGTGTGCGGAGCGGAGCCGTGTGTGTAATGTGTGCGGAGCGGAGCCGTGTGTGTAATGTGTGCGGAGCAGGGCCGTGTGTGTAATATGTGCGGAGCGGAGCCGTGTGTGTAATGTGTGCGGAGCGGAGCCGTGTGTAATGTGTGCGGAGCGGAGCCGTGTGTGTAATGTGTGCGGAGCGGAGCCGTGTGTGTAATGTGTACGGAGCGGAGCCGTGTGTGTAATGTGTGCGGAGCGGAGCCGTGTGTCTAATGTGTGCGGAGCCGTGTGTGTAATGTGAGCGGAGCCGTGTGTGTAATGTGTACGGAGCGGAGCCGTGTGTGTAATGTGTGCGGAGCGGAGCCGTGTGTGTAATGTGTGCGGAGCGGAGCCGTGTGTGTAATGTCTGCGGAGCGGAGCCGTGTGTGTAATGTGTGCGGAGCGGAGCCGTGTGTGTAATGTGTGCGGAGCGGAGCCGTGTGTGTAATGTGTGCGGAGCGGAGCCGTGTGTGTAATGTGTGCGGTGCGGAGCCGTGTGTGTAATGTGTGCGGAGCGGAGCGGAGCCGTGTGTGTAATGTGTGCGGAGCGGAGCCGTGTGTGTAATGTGTGCGGAGCGGAGCCGTGTGTGTAATGTGTGCGGAGCCGTGTGTGTAATGTGTGCGGAGCCGTGTGTGTAATGTGTGCGGAGCGGAGCCGTGTGTGTAATGTGTGCGGAGCGGAGCCGTGTGTGTAATGTGTGCGGAGCGGAGCCGTGTGTGTGATGTGTGCGGAGCCGTGTGTGTAATGTGTGCGGAGCGGAGCCGTGTGTGTAATGTGTGCGGAGCGGAGCCGTGTGTGTAATGTGTGCGGAGCCATGTGTGTAATGTGTGCGGAGCGGAGCCGTGTGTGTAATATGTGCGGAGCGGAGCCGTGTGTGTAATATGTGCGGAGCGGAGCCGTGTGTGTAATGTGTGCGGAGCGGAGCCGTGTGTGTAATGTGTGCAGAGCGGAGCCGTGTGTGTAATGTGTGCGGAGCGGAGCCGTGTGTGTAATGTGTGCGGAGCGGAGCCGTGTGTGTAATGTGTGCGGAGCGGAGCCGTGTGTGTAATGTGTGCGGAGCGGAGCCGTGTGTGTAATGTGTGCGGAGCAGAGCCGTGTGTGTAATGTGTGCGGAGCGGAGCCGTGTGTGTAATGTGTGCGGAGCGGAGCCGTGTGTGTAATGTGTGCGGAGCCGTGTGTGTAATGTGTGCGGAGCGGAGCCGTGTATGTAATGTGTGCGGAGCCGTGTGTGTAATGTGTGCGGAGCCGTGTGTGTAATGTGTGCGGAGCGGAGCCGTGTATGTAATGTGTGCGGAGCCGTGTGTGTAATGTGTGCGGAGCGGAGCCGTGTGTGTAATGTGTGCGGAGCGGAGCCGTGTGTGTAATGTGTGCGGAGCGGAGCCGTGTATGTAATGTGTGCGGAGCGGAGCCGTGTGTGTTATGTGTGCGGAGCGGAGCCGTGTGTGTAATGTGTGCGGAGCGGAGCCGTGTGTAATATGTGCGGAGCGGAGCCGTGTGTGTAATGTGTGCGGAGCGGAGCCGTGTGTGTAATGTGTGCGGAGCCGTGTGTGTAATGTGTGCGGAGCGGAGCCGTGTGTGTAATGTGCGCGGAGCGGAGCCGTGTGTGTAATGTGTGCGGAACGGAGCCGTGTGTGTAATGTGTGCGGAGCGGAGCCGTGTGTGTAATGTGTGCGGAGCGGAGCCGTGTGTGTAATGTGTGCGGAGCGGAGCCGTGTGTGTAATGTGTGCGGAGCGGAGCCGTGTGTGTAATGTGCGCGGAGCGGAGCCGTGTGTGTAATGTGTGCGGAGCGGAGCCGTGTGTGTAATGTGTGCGGAGCGGAGCCGTGTGTGTAATGTGTGCGGAGCGGAGCCGTGTGTGTAATGTGTGCGGAGCCGTGTGTGTAATGTGTGCGGAGCGGAGCCGTGTGTAATGTGCGCGGAGCGGAGCCGTGTGTGTAATGTGTGCGGAGCGGAGCCGTGTATGTAATGTGTGCGGAGCGGAGCCGTGTGTGTAATGTGCGCGGAGCGGAGCCGTGTGTGTAATGTGTGCGGAGCGGAGCCGTGTGTGTAATGTCTGCGGAGCGGAGCCGTGTGTGTAACGTGTGCGGAGCGGAGCCGTGTGTGTAATGTGTGCGGGGCGGAGCCGTGTGTGTAATGTGTGCGGAGCGGAGCCGTGTGTGTAATGTGTGCGGAGCGGAGCCGTGTGTGTAATGTGTGCGGAGCAGGGCCGTGTGTGTAATATGTGCGGAGCGGAGCCGTGTGTGTAATGTGTGCGGAGCGGAGCCGTGTGTAATGTGTGCGGAGCGGAGCCGTGTGTGTAATGTGTGCGGAGCCGTGTGTGTAATGTGTGCGGAGCCGTGTGTGTAATGTGTACGGAGCGGAGCCGTGTGTGTAATGTGTGCGGAGCGGAGCCGTGTGTCTAATGTGTGCGGAGCCGTGTGTGTAATGTGAGCGGAGCCGTGTGTGTAATGTGTACGGAGCGGAGCCGTGTGTGTAATGTGTGCGGAGCGGAGCCGTGTGTGTAATGTGTGCGGAGCGGAGCCGTGTGTGTAATGTGTGCGGAGCGGAGCCGTGTGTGTAATGTCTGCGGAGCGGAGCCGTGTGTGTAATGTGTGCGGAGCGGAGCCGTGTGTGTAATGTGTGCGGAGCGGAGCCGTGTGTGTAATGTGTGCGGAGCGGAGCCGTGTGTGTAATGTGTGCGGTGCGGAGCCGTGTGTGTAATGTGAGCGGAGCCGTGTGTGTAATGTGTGCGGAGCGGAGCGGAGCCGTGTGTGTAATGTGTGCGGAGCGGAGCCGTGTGTGTAATGTGTGCGGTGCGGAGCCGTGTGTGTAATGTGTGCGGAGCCGTGTGTGTAATGTCTGCGGAGCCGTGTGTGTAATGTGAGCGGAGCCGTGTGTGTAATGTGTGCGGAGCGGAGCCGTGTGTGTAATGTGTGCAGAGCGGAGCCGTGTGTGTAATGTGTGCAGAGCGGAGCCGTGTGTGTAATGTGTGCGGAGCGGAGCCGTGTGTGTAATGTGTGCGGAGCAGAGCCGTGTGTGTAGTGTGTGCGGAGCGGAGCCGTGTGTGTAATGTGTGCGGAGCGGAGCCGTGTGTGTAATGTGTGCGGAGCCGTGTGTGTAATGTGTGCGGAGCGGAGCCGTGTGTGTAATGTGTGCGGAGCGGAGCCGTGTGTGTAATGTGTGCGGAGCGGAGCCGTGTGTGTAATGTGTGCGGAGCGGAGCCGTGTGTGTAATGTGAGCGGAG
Organism: Ranitomeya imitator; assembly: GCF_032444005.1. Lineage (NCBI taxonomy): Eukaryota > Metazoa > Chordata > Amphibia > Anura > Dendrobatidae > Ranitomeya > Ranitomeya imitator. Next base: position 22,655,495 of record NC_091282.1, read on the forward strand.
CGGAGCCGTGTGTGTAATGTGTGCGGAGCGGAGCCGTGTGTGTAATGTGAGCGGAGCGGAGCCGTGTGTGTAATGTGTGTGGAGCGGAGCCGTGTGTGTAATGTGTGCGGAGCCGTGTGTGTAATGTGTGCGGAGCGGAGCCGTGTGTGTAATGTGTGCGGAGCGGAGCCGTGTGTGTAATGTGTGCGGAGCAGAGCCGTGTGTGTAATGTGCATGGAGCCGTGTGTGTAATGTGTGCGGAGCGGAGCCGTGTGTGTAATGTGTGCGGAGTCGTGTGTGTAATGTGTGCGGAGCGGAGCCGTGTGTGTAATGTGTGCGGAGCGGAGCCGTGTGTGTAATGTGTGCGGAGCGGAGCCGTGTGTGTAATGTGTGCGGAGCAGAGCCGTGTGTGTAATGTGTGCGGAGCGGATCCGTGTGTGTAATGTGTGCGGAGCCGTGTGTGTAATGTGTGCGGAGCCGTGTGTGTAATGTGTGCGGAGCGGAGCCGTGTGTGTAATGTGTGCGGAGCGGAGCCGTGTGTGTAATGTGTGCGGAGCGGAGCCGTGTGTGTAATGTGTGCGGAGCGGAGCCGTGTGTGTAATGTGTGCGGAGCGGAGCCGTGTGTGTAATGTGTGCGGAGCCGTGTGTGTAATGTGTGCGGAGCCGTGTGTGTAATGTGTGCGGAGCGGAGCCGTGTGTGTAATGTGAGCGGAGCGGAGCCGTGTGTGTAATGTGCGCGGAGCAGAGCCGTGTGTGTAATGTGCGCGGAGCGGAGCCGTGTGTGTAATGTGTGCGGAGCGGAGCCGTGTGTGTAATGTGTGCGGAGCGGAGCCGTGTGTGTAATGTGTGCGGAGCGGAGCCGTGTGTGTAATGTGTGCGGAGCCGTGTGTGTAATGTGTGCGGAGCGGAGCCGCGTGTGTAATGTGTGCGGAGCGGAGCCGCGTGTGTAATGTGTGCGGAGCCGTGTGTGTAATGTGTGCGGAGCGGAGCCGTGTGTGTAATGTGTGCGGAGCGGAGCCGTGTGTGTAATGTGTGCGGAGCCGTGTGTGTAATGTGTGCGGAGCGGAGCCGTGTGTGTAATGTGTGCGGAGCGGAGCCGTGTGTGTAATGTGAGCGGAGCGGAGTCGTGTGTGTAATGTGCGCGGAGCGGAGCCGTGTGTGTAATGTGTGCGGAGCGGAGCCGTGTGTGTAATGTGTGTGGAGCGGAGCCGTGTGTGTAATGTGTGCGGAGCCGTGTGTGTAATGTGTGCGGAGCGGAGCCGCGTGTGTAATGTGTGTAACGTGTGCGGAGCGGAGCCGTGTGTGTAACGTGTGCGGAGCGGAGCCGTGTGTGTAACGTGTGGGGATGTGTGCGGAGCGGAGCCGCGTGTGTAATGTGTGCGGAGCCGCGTGTGTAATGTGTGCGGAGCCGCGTGTGTAATGTGTGCGGAGCGGAGCCGCGTGTGTAATGTGTGCGGAGCGAAGCCGCGTGTGTAATGTGTGCGGAGCGGAGCCGTGTGTGTAATGTGTGCGGAGCGGAGCCGTGTGTGTAATGTGTGCGGAGCGGAGCCGTGTGTGTAATGTGTGCGGAGCGGAGCCGTGTGTGTAATGTGTGTGGAGCCGTGTGTGTAATGTGTGCGGAGCGGAGCCGTGTGTGTAATGTGTGCGGAGCGGAGCCGTGTGTGTAATGTGTGTGTAATGTGTGCGGAGCGGAGCCGTGTGTGTAATGTGTGCGGAGCGGAGCCGTGTGTGTAATGTGTGCGGAGCCGTGTGTGTAATGTGTGCGGAGCGGAGCCGTGTGTGTAATGTGTGCGGAGCCGTGTGTGTAATGTGTGCGGAGCGGAGCCGTGTGTGTAATGTGTGCGGAGCCGTGTGTGTAATGTGTGCGGAGCGGAGCCGTGTGTGTAATGTGAGCGGAGCAGAGCCGTGTGTGTAATGTCTGCAGAGCGAAGCCGTGTGTGTAATGTGAGCAGAGCCGTGTGTGTAATGTCTGCAGAGCGAAGCCGTGTGTGTAATGTGTGCGGAGCGGAGCGGAGCCGTGTGTGTAATGTGTGCGGAGCGGAGCCGTGTGTGTAATGTGTGTGTAATGTGAGCGGAGCCGTGTGTGTAATGTGTGCGGAGCCGTGTGTGTAATGTGTGCGGAGCGGAGCCGTGTGTGTAATGTGTGCGGAGCGGAGCCGTGTGTGTAATCTGTGCGGAGCGGAGCCGTGTGTGTAATGTGTGCGGAGCCGTGTGTGTAATGTGTGCGGAGCCGTGTGTGTAATGTGTGCGGAGCGGAGCCGTGTGTCTAATGTGTGCGGAGCGGAGCCGTGTGTGTAATGTGTGCGGAGCCGTGTGTGTAATGTGTGCGGAGCGGAGCCGTGTGTGTAATGTGTGCGGAGCTGAGCCGTGTGTGTAATGTGTGCGGAGCGGAGCCGTGTGTCTAATGTGTGCGGAGCCGTGTGTGTAATGTGAGCGGAGCGGAGCCGTGTGTCTAATGTGTGCGGAGCGGAGCCGTGTGTGTAATGTGTGCGGAGCCGTGTGTGTAATGTGTGCGGAGCGGAGCCGTGTGTGTAATGTGTGCGGAGCGGAGCCGTGTGTGTAATGTGTGCGGAGCGGAGCCGTGTGTCTAATGTGTGCGGAGCCGTGTGTGTAATGTGAGCGGAGCCGTGTGTGTAATGTGTACGGAGCGGAGCCGTGTGTGTAATGTGTGCGGAGCGGAGCCGTGTGTGTAATGTGTGCGGAGCGGAGCCGTGTGTGTAATGTGTGCGGAGCGGAGCCGTGTGTGTAATGTCTGCGGAGCGGAGCCGTGTGTGTAATGTGTGCGGAGCGGAGCCGTGTGTGTAATGTGTGCGGAGCGGAGCCGTGTGTGTAATGTGTGCGGAGCGGAGCCGTGTGTGTAATGTGTGCGGTGCGGAGCCGTGTGTGTAATGTGAGCGGAGCCGTGTGTGTAATGTGTGCGGAGCGGAGCGGAGCCGTGTGTGTAATGTGTGTGTAATGTGAGCGGAGCCGTGTGTGTAATGTGTGCGGAGCCGTGTGTGTAATGTGTGCGGAGCGGAGCCGTGTGTGTAATGTGTGCGGAGCGGAGCCGTGTGTGTAATGTGTGCGGAGCGGAGCCGTGTGTGTAATGTGTGCGGAGCCGTGTGTGTAATGTGTGCGGAGCCGTGTGTGTAATGTGTGCGGAGCGGAGCCGTGTGTCTAATGTGTGCGGAGCGGAGCCGTGTGTGTAATGTGTGCGGAGCCGTGTGTGTAATGTGTGCGGAGCGGAGCCGTGTGTGTAATGTGTGCGGAGCTGAGCCGTGTGTGTAATGTGTGCGGAGCGGAGCCGTGTGTGTAATGTGTGCGGAGCGGAGCCGTGTGTCTAATGTGTGCGGAGCCGTGTGTGTAATGTGAGCGGAGCCGTGTGTGTAATGTGTACGGAGCGGAGCCGTGTGTGTAATGTGTGCGGAGCGGAGCCGTGTGTGTAATGTGTGCGGAGCGGAGCCGTGTGTGTAATGTGTGCGGAGCGGAGCCGTGTGTGTAATGTCTGCGGAGCGGAGCCGTGTGTGTAATGTGTGCGGAGCGGAGCCGTGTGTGTAATGTGTGCGGAGCGGAGCCGTGTGTGTAATGTGTGCGGAGCGGAGCCGTGTGTGTAATGTGTGCGGTGCGGAGCCGTGTGTGTAATGTGAGCGGAGCCGTGTGTGTAATGTGTGCGGAGCGGAACGGAGCCGTGTGTGTAATGTGTGCGGAGCGGAGCCGTGTGTGTAATGTGTGCGGTGCGGAGCCGTGTGTGTAATGTGTGCGGAGCCGTGTGTGTAATGTCTGCGGAGCCGTGTGTGTAATGTGTGCGGAGCCGTGTGTGTAATGTGTGCGGAGCGGAGCCGTGTGTGTAATGTGTGCGGAGCGGAGCCGTGTGTGTAATGTGTGCGGAGCCGTGTGTATAATGTGTGCGGAGCGGAGCCGTGTGTGTAATGTGAGCGGAGCCGTGTGTGTAATGTGTGCGGAGCGGAGCCGTGTGTGTAATGTGTGCAGAGCGGAGCCGTGTGTGTAATGTGTGCGGAGCGGAGCCGTGTGTGTAATGTGTGCGGAGCGGAGCCGTGTGTGTAATGTGTGCGGAGCGGAGCCGTGTGTGTAGTGTGTGCGGAGCGGAGCCGTGTGTGTAGTGTGTGCGGAGCGGAGCCGTGTGTGTAATGTGTGCGGAGCGGAGCCGTGTGTGTAATGTGTGCGGAGCCGTGTGTGTAATGTGTGCGGAGCGGAGCCGTGTGTGTAATGTGTGCGGAGCGGAGCCGTGTGTGTAATGTGTGCGGAGCGGAGCCGTGTGTGTAATGTGTGCGGAGCGGAGCCGGTGTGTAATGTGAGCGGAGCGGAGCCGTGTGTGTAATGTGTGCGGAGCGGAGCCGTGTGTGTAATGTGTGCGGAGCGGAGCCGTGTGTGTAATGTGAGCGGAGCGGAGCCGTGTGTGTAATGTGTGTGGAGCGGAGCCGTGTGTGTAATGTGTGCGGAGCCGTGTGTGTAATGTGTGCGGAGCGGAGCCGTGTGTGTAATGTGTGCGGAGCGGAGCCGTGTGTGTAATGTGTGCGGAGCCGTGTGTGTAATGTGTGTAACGTGTGCGGAGCGGAGCCGTGTGTGTAACGTGTGCGGAGCGGAGCCGTGTGTGTAACGTGTGGGGATGTGTGCGGAGCGGAGCCGCGTGTGTAATGTGTGCGGAGCCGCGTGTGTAATGTGTGCGGAGCGAAGCCGCGTGTGTAATGTGTGCGGAGCGGAGCCGTGTGTAATGTGTGCGGAGCGGAGCCGTGTGTGTAATGTGTGCGGAGCGGAGCCGTGTGTGTAATGTGTGCGGAGCGGAGCCGTGTGTGTAATGTGTGCGGAGCGGAGCCGTGTGTGTAATGTGTGTGGAGCCGTGTGTGTAATGTGTGCGGAGCGGAGCCGTGTGTGTAATGTGTGCGGAGCGGAGCCGTGTGTGTAATGTGTGCGGAGCCGTGTGTGTAATGTGAGCGGAGCGGAGCCGTGTGTGTAATGTGAGCGGAGCGGAGCCGTGTGTGTAATGTGCGCGGAGCGGAGCCGTGTGTGTAATGTGCGCGGAGCGGAGCCGTGTGTGTAATGTGTGCGGAGCGGAGCCGTGTGTGTAATGTGTGCGGAGCGGAGCCGTGTGTGTAATGTGTGCGGAGCGGAGCCGTGTGTGTAATGTGTGCGGAGCCGTGTGTGTAATGTGTGCGGAGCGGAGCCGCGTGTGTAATGTGTGCGGAGCGGAGCCGCGTGTGTAATGTGTGCGGAGCCGTGTGTGTAATGTGTGCGGAGCGGAGCCGTGTGTGTAATGTGTGCGGAGCGGAGCCGTGTGTGTAATGTGTGCGGAGCCGTGTGTGTAATGTGTGCGGAGCGGAGCCGTGTGTGTAATGTGAGCGGAGCGGAGTCGTGTGTGTAATGTGCGCGGAGCGGAGCCGTGTGTGTAATGTGTGCGGAGCGGAGCCGTGTGTGTAATGTGTGTGGAGCGGAGCCGTGTGTGTAATGTGTGCGGAGCCGTGTGTGTAATGTGTGCGGAGCGGAGCCGCGTGTGTAATGTGTGTAACGTGTGCGGAGCGGAGCCGTGTGTGTAACGTGTGCGGAGCGGAGCCGTGTGTGTAACGTGTGGGGATGTGTGCAGAGCGGAGCCGCGTGTGTAATGTGTGCGGAGCGAAGCCGCGTGTGTAATGTGTGCGGAGCGGAGCCGTGTGTAATGTGTGCGGAGCGGAGCCGTGTGTGTAATGTGTGCGGAGCGGAGCCGTGTGTGTAATGTGTGCGGAGCGGAGCCGTGTGTGTAATGTGTGCGGAGCGGAGCCGTGTGTGTAATGTGTGTGGAGCCGTGTGTGTAATGTGTGCGGAGCGGAGCCGTGTGTGTAATGTGTGCGGAGCGGAGCCGTGTGTGTAATGTGTGCGGAGCCGTGTGTGTAATGTGTGCGGAGCGGAGCCGTGTGTGTAATGTGTGCGGAGCGGAGCCGTGTGTGTAATGTGTGCGGAGCCGTGTGTGTAATGTGTGCGGAGCGGAGCCGTGTGTGTAATGTGTGCGGAGCGGAGCCGTGTGTGTAATGTGTGCGGAGCGGAGCCGTGTGTGTAATGTGTGCGGAGCGGAGCCGTGTGTGTAATGTGTGCGGAGCGGAGCCGTGTGTGTAATGTGTGCGGTGCGGAGCCGTGTGTGTAATGTGTGCGGAGTGGAGCCGTGTGTGTAATGTGTGCGGAGCGGAGCCGTGTGTGTAATGTGTGCGGAGCCGTGTGTGTAATGTGTGCGGAGCGGAGCCGTGTGTGTAATGTGTGCGGAGCCGTGTGTGTAATGTGTGCGGAGCGGAGCCGTGTGTGTAATGTGTGCGGAGCCGTGTGTGTAATGTGTGCGGAGCGGAGCCGTGTGTGTAATGTGAGCGGAGCAGAGCCGTGTGTGTAATGTCTGCAGAGCGAAGCCGTGTGTGTAATGTGAGCGGAGCCGTGTGTGTAATGTGTGCGGAGCGGAGCGGAGCCGTGTGTGTAATGTGTGCGGAGCGGAGCCGTGTGTGTAATGTGTGTGTAATGTGAGCGGAGCCGTGTGTGTAATGTGTGCGGAGCCGTGTGTGTAATGTGTGCGGAGCGGAGCCGTGTGTGTAATGTGTGCGGAGCGCAGCCGTGTGTGTAATGTGTGCGGAGCGGAGCCGTGTGTGTAATGTGTGCGGAGCCGTGTGTGTAATGTGTGCGGAGCCGTGTGTGTAATGTGTGCGGAGCGGAGCCGTGTGTCTAATGTGTGCGGAGCGGAGCCGTGTGTGTAATGTGTGCGGAGCCGTGTGTGTAATGTGTGCGGAGCGGAGCCGTGTGTGTAATGTGTGCGGAGCTGAGCCGTGTGTGTAATGTGTGCGGAGCGGAGCCGTGTGTGTAATGTGTGCGGAGCCATGTGTGTAATGTGTGCGGAGCCGTGTGTGTAATGTGTGCGGAGCTGAGCCGTGTGTGTAATGTGTGCGGAGCGGAGCCGTGTGTGTAGTGTGTGCGGAGCGGAGCCGTGTGTGTAATGTGTGCGGAGCGGAGCCGTGTGTGTAATGTGTGCGGAGCCGTGTGTGTAATGTGTGCGGAGCGGAGCCGTGTGTGTAATGTGTGCGGAGCGGAGCCGTGTGTGTAATGTGTGCGGAGCGGAGCCGTGTGTGTAATGTGTGCGGAGCGGAGCCGTGTG